>NW_025402079.1:0-2720 GCF_020080835.1 Cotesia glomerata
ATATATGGCCTGATATGTTTAGACATGGTCTGATATGCGCATATATAAATTTTTGATATGGCCACACAGAAAAAAAGTTATACTAAAAACTGCTACAAAAATATCGTTATTTTTACTATTAAAGATTGCACTGTCAGACTTAAACGAAAGCATTTGAGTTTTTACGATTTCACATCATAAGTTCTTTCAAACGAATCGTACTGTTTAAAATAATACACTATCTTATACACTGTAAGAAAATTTACGGTACTGCCATTGTATGGTACCAGAAGTCTGTTCCGTAAAATTTCAGAGAAGTAATAACTGGCATCTTTGAAAAAAAAACAAATTTTCTGTAATTATTAAGAAATGTTTAATCATAATTTAATTATGTGAAAAATTTTTTTAACTTTCCAGTAAGGGAATTAAAAATTTTCAAAAATCGGGAAGTTATTGTTTTTACCTCGTTTTTCGAAAATCGAGTTTTTATTAGATCTCGCCGTTTTGAGGTCACAGGAAGCTTCCATGACTATCCCTGCGAGATTGTCACTATGTGTGTGTGTGTGTGTGTGTGTGTGTGTGTGTGTGTGTGTGTGTTTTTGTGGGGAATCCTTTTACGGATTCTAGGCATAGCTGTTTGGCCTGGATATGTGGCGACTCGACGCAGCGTCATACTAGCTCGACACTAACGCCCCTACCCACTAAACCCTAAACCCCTTTTCCTTCTTTCCTCTAATCCCTCATGGAAACCGCCGTCAGGCATTACTTCGTGAAGGGAGGATCTAGCTACTGCTCTTCCTTCTGGTGGCTAAGGTGTTAACTATCTTCCTTCTATCTTCTGCTATTTGCTCTTTTTCTTTCGGTGGAACGCAAGTCTTTAAGGACTTCTGTTGCAAACGTGTTGGTAGCGTTCCAGGCAGCTTCTGATGACAACATTGCTTCTACTAGTGAATCTGGTTGCATTCTCTGGTTCAGGATCCTCTCCAGTTCTTCACGCTGTGGATCGAAACGAGGACATACAAAGAAGACGTGCTCCGCGTCTTCAGCAGCTCCTGGGCAGGACGGGCACTCCGAAGAGTCATCGTGCTTAAAGCGGTGTAGATACTCTCGAAAACACCCATGTCCCGACAACATCTGCGTAAGATAGTAATTGACCTCACCGTGATTCCGGTTAAGCCAAATGTCGACCTGAGGTATGAGACGGTGCGTCCACCTACCCTTCTCTGCAGCATCCCATTGTAGTTGCCATCGGCCTATGCTCTTTTGCCGTTCTTCAATTCTAAGTTCTTCCGGGCTCAGTGAAGTTGACCTTTTTCGTTGGTAAAGGGCCCGTCTTTCCTCTGCTAGAACTCTAAGAGGTAGGGTTCCAGCAATGACGCACACTGCTTCTTCTGATAGAGTGCGGAAGGCACTAGCTACTCGTAGGGCACTCTGTCGGTATATTGGTCCAGCTTTTCTCCATGATTCTTGGGTTTCCAGTGCATCAGCCCAAATGGATATTCCGTAAGTGAGCACTGATGTGACTACTGATGACAATAGTAGCCTCCTGCTCTGCATTGGGCCTCCGATGTTAGGCATCAGCCGTGCGAGACTAGCCCTCACTACTGACGCTTTAGCACTGACATGTTCCACCTGCTGTTTGAAGTTGAGTCGTGCATCCAGCATCACTCCCAGATAACGGATAAATGGTTGTGATGTGATTTCTCGGTCACCGACATTAATCTTAATTGTTTCAACTTCTTTTCGGCTGGTAATAAGCACTGCTTCGGTCTTCTGCTTGGCCAGTTGTAGGTTCACTGTATCCATCCACTGGTTGATCTTCTCAAAAGTGATGTCAAACAGATGTTGAATCTCGTCGAGGTGTTTGGCGACGATCACTGCGGCAACATCATCCGCATACGCTACCAGTTTGACACATCTTGGAAGCTTCAGTCTCAGGAGCCCGTCATACATGATATTCCACAGAAGTGGACCAAGAACAGAGCCCTGTGGCACACCACCGGTTATATCATACTCTTTTGGACCATTCTTTGTATCGTATTTCAGCACTCTATCTGTAAAATAGCTAATCACTAGTCTGCGAAGATATGTTGGCACGTTCTTCTCGTCGAGAGCTTGCATGATGCAGTCCCAATTAGCGGAATTGAAAGTATTTTGATGTCCAAGGCAGCCACCAGGCAGTACTTCTTCGTTCCACCCTTCCATCTAGTTCCTGCGATTGCCTCTTTGGCCGTATTAACAACCAGGTTGATCGCGTCCAGGGTTGATCGTCCTTTCCGGAATCCATACTGGTTGTCTGCCAAGAGTGGGTCGACTACTGCATCTATTCGCTGATGGATGATACGCTCAAATATCTTACCCGCCGTATCTAGCATGCAGAGTGGTCGGTAAGATGACGGTTCTTCTGGCGGTTTCTTTCCTTTAGGTAAAAGTACTAACCGTTGCTGTTTCCATTTACGAGTGTGTGTGTGTGTGTGTGTGTGTGTGTGTGTGTGTGTGTGCGTGTGTGTGTGCGTGTGCGTGTGCGTGTGCGTGTGCGTGTGCGTGTGTGTGTGTGTGTGTGTGTGTGTGTGTGCATGTGTGTGTGTGTGTGTGTGTGTGTGTGTGCGTGCGTGCGTGCGTGTGTGTGTGTGCGTGCGTGTGTGTGTGCGTGTGTGTGCGTGTGTGCGTGTGTTTTTATCTTAGGGGAATCCTTCTTACGGATTCCAGGCATAGTTGTTTGGCCTGGATATGTGGCGACT
>NW_025402080.1:0-2719 GCF_020080835.1 Cotesia glomerata
CATTGTCATTATGTAATTTTTAACTTAAATTATTCAACATAACGCCATTGTTCAATATAAATAAATCAGTATTAATTGATTTATAATAATGATAAATAACAACAATAAAAAAGCTATGTCTATCTTCTATGCAATTTAAAATTAATGTGGATCATTAATTGTTGTTATAGTTGATTTAAGAAATTCAGAATTGTTATTTGACTGATAGCGCAGGTTAACAGTGTAATTTAAATTATTTAACTGGTGAAAACTTACCGGAGTTGACTTTCGGTGTTACAATCACCTGCTCCTTCCCTCCTCTCTACTCGATCACATTGCCACAAGCTTGCTAGAAATGAATCTGAATCAGCTCTTTTCACATTATTTAATTCCTCCTAAAAAATTTAATTAATTATTTTTTTTTAAATCAGTTAAATGTTAAATTCAAATAAAACAGTACCTGAGATAATTGCTGAGCTTTTGTAAGAAGTGTAGCGAGAAGCGTACAGCAAACAGACCAAGTCAGTCGTGAGCGTATCAGGAGTGGCTTCATGTGACAAGTGTCAAAGTCATTCCAAATCCTCGACAGAAAAGCCTTTTCATTAGGTCGCACCCACGACATCAAAGATGATTTGTATCCTAATAAAATCCAGCTACTTCCACCCATACTTCCTGCATCTACCTGTGAGCAATTATCCTGTATCGAGTTGAACTGTAATAAATAAATAATTTAACACATCCAAATTGAATTATTACATTTAACTTACACTAATTAAAAATTAAAAATTATACTAAGAATATTTATAATTGTAGTGCAAGAGCTGTGAAATAATAAGGCTAAATGTGAGTGTGAAAATAAAGATAAAACCTATTGGAGTACTTTGGCCTCGATATAGCTGCGAATTTCCACGGCAAGGGTATCCACATGCATTGTCGACGCCACTAGTCTGGTTAAGCTCTATTTCTATTTTTTTGTTTTTTGTTTTTTTTAAATAATGTTTACGCTCATGTTAGGTGTCGTGTCACCGGTACATTAATAAATAAATAAATAAATAGAGATAATGATAATGGTGATGGTGTTAATGCAAAACATATTTAAAATCAGCGCTTAGTAATTTAATTTGTTAATATTTATACCTATTATAGCCACAACGATTTTGGTGGTACCGGCAGGTTGTGTTTGCTGCGACTACGACATCTAGCACGACTAGCATATGATGAATCGTATTTTTTCTAAGGCTTGTATTTAATTCGCATCGAATAATCTCTTCCATAATTAGACCTATCATTTATAAATAAATGGGAACATTTATTAATCAATAATTAATATATAGTTATTTTGAAAGTAGTAAAAATCTAAAAATAATCACCATAAATTACAGCAAGACCTTTTCCATGAAGAATGCGATGTTTGAACGTCTAGATAGTCAAGGTAGTTAATATCAGCACAAATGTATACAGCAGCAGATTGAGGTTATCTAGATGATATAGGAATTGTGCTGTGGCCTTCAATACAATATCTGTGGATGCTCCGTTGCAAATCCTGATGATCAGTACAATAGGATCGATTAAACAGAAAACAGTAAAATTATTTGAAACTATCATCATTCACAATCACTTCTATGAGAACGCAATAATATAAATCACAATGATAATAGCAATTCGATAAATATCTCATCAAAATAATTGCGTTCTACTAATTGGAGATGACGTAAATGCACATAGCTGATTAAAAAAATAAGGATAAGAGGAAATACATATATGAATGTAAATATGCTAAGGAATCAAAAATTTGTGATTACTTTCGCGGATACAAAAACTTTAACGAAATTTAAATTAAATTAAATAATATCAATATCCCTGCTTCATGTTAAACACATGTTCGAAATACTCCAAATGGAGAGAGTACGTACCCGAGAAAAAATATTTATATATAATTATATATATTTATATATAAATTGGTTATATATGATTATATATGAAAAATGGCCAAATATAACCATATCTAATCATATATAATTATATATAATAATATATAACAATATTTAATTATATATTTATTACATCTAATTAATTGATTGGGTTAATTTTATGGATAGAGTATTTAATATGGTCCTACGCAATTCTCTGTAACCAATTAAAATGCAAAAAAAAAATATCTAGCTATAATTTTACGGCTATAACACCAGCGGTCACCCATCCAAATATTAACCCTGCCCAATGCTGCTTAACTTTAGTGATCTCCGTGCGTCTTGAAGTTTCTGTCTGCTCTGTGCTGCTGTCTTAGATGACAATGATTCTATGATCTACATAATAATATCCTTATGGGTTTATGTAACTCTAATATAAAAATTGAGTTAAAATATATTTGGATAGTCATAATTCATAATTTATTTATTTGACCGAATTTCATAATAATATAACACTTATTTAAATAATAAAATAAATAATGATTTTACTATTAGGTAGTAGCAGAGCAGACCAAAACATCTCATAGGAAATGTAACAAATTTTGTATTTCAGAATTATTTAAACGTAATTATAAACATCATTTTATACTTTTAGTGATTACCAAAAAAAAATTTTTTTTCAAAGAAAAAATTTTTATATATGTTAATTATATATAAGCATATATAATTATATAGACTTATATATAATTATATATGGGATTATATATAATCTTGGATGGCTGTATATTGCTCCATATGGGGTATTCCATGCCAAATCGACCACTTTTGAC
>NW_025402081.1:0-2719 GCF_020080835.1 Cotesia glomerata
TAGTCTGGCGCTCCGTTTACAACGGGATTTTTGAACGGAACTTGGCGCCAGATTCTACCGAATCTGTGGATTGCTAAGTATTGCAGCAGTAACAGGTACTTGCGGTCTGATATCGATGATAATGATAGCACTCTATTAGAAGAAAATACGAGAGGAGAAAATAGAAAAACTGCAGGAAGCTCACAAACTCCATTGTGATGCTCTATGTACAATGAGTTATTGTTGTTTTTTACCTTTAACTATTGTGATTATAATAAAATAATAAAATAAAAAAAAAAGAGGTGACTTCGTTTATTTTAGACCAACCAATTTTTTATTTTTTTGGTTTTTAAATATAATTTTTGAAAAAAAATTTTAAAGGGCTTCCTTCTACTTTGTATGTTCATTAAAAAAAAAAAAAAAAAATTAGTAAAATGGTTGACCCTGAAGGGTGCTTAAAATTACATTTATGACTCAGATGTTAAAAGAAATGACAAATGTTAATTTTTTTTAATAATTTTTTGTAAAAAATTTTTTTGATAAATAAAAAAAAGATTATTAAGTGGCTGCTACAGTCACTAAAATTAAAATTTTACATAAATTAATTATTTATAATTAATTAATTAATTACAAATATAATTAGTTATTTGCGGAATAAAAATTAAAATTTTTAAAATGACCCCTTAAAATATACTGTCGTTTAATATAAACAGTCTTAAAGTATTACGGAAAAAGAGCTGCAATAAAATAGCGCCACCTATCGGAATAAAAATTTTTTCAAAGATGCATTTGGTATTTTACTCCATCGGGATCCTGGGTTATCAGGATTATACCCAATCGGAAATCTTGGTCATCGGGATCTATCTCATCGGAATCTAGGCAAACGATTTCTATTTCATCGGGATTCTGGGTTATCGGGATTATATCCAATCGGAAATCTTGGCTATCGGAATCTTGGTAATCGGAATCTGGGCTATAGGAATTCAAGTCATCAGAACCTATGCTATCGGTCTTATAGGTCATCACTTCCTTGGCTATAGACTTCTACCCGATTAGGCTATTGCCAACCTTTTTACACGCTTTTTATTAGCTTCACTTGTATGTCAGTTTGTCAGTTTGTCAGTTTGTCAGTTTGTCAGTTTGTCAGTATGTAACTCTCCTTCGCATAAAGAGACTACCATAAAATGATATTATTTAAATTTTGATTATTATCAACCTAGAACCCAGGTGATGACCTTCCTAGTCATCCTCTGATGACCATCCCGAAGTTATATCTCGAAACCAGGTGTTTTCCTCCGTAGGTTTTCATCGGGAATGGCACAGATAAACCCGTACATCAACCCGAAATCCTCTGATGACCATCCCGAAGTTATATCTCGAAACCAGGTGTTTTCCTCCGTAGGTTTTCATCGGGAATGGCACAGATAAACCCGTACATCAACCCGGAATCCTCTGATGACCATCCCGAAGTTATATCTCGAAACCAGGTGTTTTCTTCCGTAGGTTTTCATCGGGAATGGCACAGATAAACCCGTACATCAACCCGGAATCCTCTGATGACCATCCCGAAGTTATATCTCGAAACCAGGTGTTTTCCTCCGTAGGTTTTCATCGGGAATGGCACAGATAAACCCGTACATCAACCCGGAATCCTCTGATGACCATCCCGAAGTTATATCTCGAAACCAGGTGTTTTCCTCCGTAGGTTTTCATCGGGAATGGCACAGATAAACCGCACATCAACCCGGAATCCTCTGATGACCATCCCGAAGTTATATTTCGAAACCAGGTGTTTTCCTCCGTAGGTTTTCATCGGGAATGGCACAGATAATCCCATACAACAACCCGGAATCCCTCTGATGACCATCCCGAAGTTATATCTTAGAAACCAGGTGTTTTCACTCAAGCGTAATGGGGTTTTCATCGGGAATGGCACAGATAAACCCGGTACATCAACCCGGAATCCTCTGATGACCATCCCGAAGTTATATTTCGAAACCAGGTGTTTTCCTCCGTAGGTTTTTACACGCTTTATATTAGCTTCACTTATATGTCCAGTTTGTCAGTATGTAACTGCTCCGTGGGTAATTTGCGCGCCTGAATTATTTTTGATAATCAACAAATAATAATAGTTTAAAAACTAAAAATCACGCTTTTATAAATAAACCAAACTAAAAAGTAAAAATAAATAATAGTTTAAAAAAACTAAAACACGCTTTTTTATAGAAAACCAAACTAAAAATAGAAATAAATTTTAATAAATTTAGAATTAAGAATAGTGTTAAAAATTTCAATAAATATAAATTAATAATAGTGTAAATAAAAAATGTATTTTTATTTTTAAAAAGAAGCGTGGGGTGCATGGTGATCCAATAGTTATAAATATTTTATTGACAGATATGAGTAGAGTGATTATCATTTTGATATCTTAAAAAGCACCCCACGCTTTTTTTAAAATAAAATACATTTTTTTATTTACACTATTATTAATTTATATTTATTGAAATTTTTAACACTATTCTTAATTTAAATTTATAAATATTTATTTTCTATTTTTTAGTTTGGTTTTCTATAAAAAGCGTGTTTTTAGTTTTTTTAAACTATTATTTATTATAATAATATATATTTAATGTATAAATATAGTGATAGTATAATGAGAAGAAAAATTTTTTTTTTTTTTTTTTTTTTTTTATTTTGAGGTTTTGCTGCTATTCTCATTCGTCCCCTCAAGGCCGGGGAT
>NW_025402082.1:0-2718 GCF_020080835.1 Cotesia glomerata
TTGACCAAACTTAGATTTTGAATCCAATTTGAACCTATTCGAACAGGTAGATAAAAAAAGACCATTCGGCAGCCGAAATGGAAGTAGATTTCATCATAAATAGAAAAAAATATAACGAGGATTGTATACAAAACTAGGGCTTTTAACTTCTATGCAATTGACAAAAATATATATCGACGGAAAAATACTAAAACCAGTGCAATAGCAAATTTCATAATGGGCATAGCGAAATAGGACATAATTTTGAGACTACACATATGATATGGTACTCGAATTGAAGCTTATTTAAAGAGCTTTCAGATGCAATTTACAGAGTTTCAATAAGTTATACCATTCAAAAGTTATTCGAGTAAGAAAGTAAAAAAATATGAATTTTTATGATTTTCAAAATTTTGAAATCCTGGCATTTCTAAATTATTTGACCGATTAAGCTCATCTTCGAACTTGACTTCGGTATTTATCTGTAGAATAAGTATGTTGAGTTTGGTTGAGATCCGTTGTAAATTGGCGACGCTATCGTCGTGTCAAGCCGCGTTTTATCCGATATATAAACATACATATATAAACTTTTGAACCATATGCATTTTCTGACCAATGCAATAGTTAGATTTCTATGAAATCTACTAAAAACCACGTCGATCGCCGCTAGCCCAGTCAAAATCGGTTGATTCGTTCGTGAGTTATCGTTGTTGGGAAAAAACCGAAAAATTGTTTTTTCGAAATTACATCGAAATTCCTACTTCAATCGAATAAAACTTAAAGATTCTTTATGAGGCCTGAAAAACTGCGTCGAATGCCACGAATCGCGTGAAAATCGGTTTATTCATTCAAAAGTTATTGTGGTTTGAAAATTTAAGAAATAGTGTTTTATTAAACTTTCACCAGATTTTTGAGCTCAAAGAGCTCAAAATGACACGAAAATTATATTTTTGAGCTCGAAGAGCTCAAAAACGTAGTAAGTGCAATTTAAAAAGGATCTAAATATAGTAATAAATATAATTTTTTAAGTTCATGGTAGATTTAATAATTGAAAAAATTTGATCTACATTAATTTAACTAGATTTCGTTAGTTTTTAAATTATTTTTTCTCGTGGGCATTTTATCAATTTTTTTTTAAAGTATTTGTCAACTAAATTTCATGAGTATCTATTAATTACCTGGTATACATCAATTTGAGAACCATAATTACACTCAATAGACTAATAATGGTTCACGGAAATGTGGATATCCATTTAACATTATAAGCTCATATAAAACAATCATTCAATTTAAAAAAAAGAAAAAGTAATTTTTTTTTTCTTCTCAGGATGTTGTTTTACGAAGATGGCAACAACCAATCAGAAGGAAAGATTCCGTTGTACATATGACATTGTCAGGTCTTCATTATATGGTTGAAGTAAGTAAATATAGTTTGATTTCTTTCTAATTATACATTCGTACTAGCAATATAAAAGTTCGAGCACTTAATCGTACATAAAGTTTCATACATTTTTACTAAAAAAATAAAATGTATAACGATAAAAAAAAATTTCAAATTCTTTACGTTATTTTCAGCGAGCTGCAGTTGAAAAAAAAAAACGTAGAACAGCAAAGAAAATATTTTAAAGCATATCGATACCGCCATTCTAATACGTCGTATCCCACATTTAGAAAATTTTACAGCAGACGGTAAAAACGATTTATTTTTAACATTGATTAAATGGAATTTGACAGATGAAAATATTTATTTAAAAATAGTTATTAAACTATTTGACCTTTAAAATTTTTATATGACTTGCATAATATTGTTATGATTCCATTTTTCAAAAAAAGTCAATTTGTCAAATTTTGTGGGATACGACGTATTAGAATGGCAGTATCGATATGTCTCTTGTTTCTGAATTTCAAAGAGCCCTCATGTATAGAAAATTTTCTTTTACTAATTCTCTATTAAAAGCTTTTTATATTGCTTCTTTTTTTTAATTATTGTGAGTTTAATGCCTTTTTACAATGATTTATTCTATAGGTTCTAAGGTAACAAAGTAAAATATTAGTTATAATTTAAAATAGTAATTACTAAAAAAATTACTGGTTGTACTAGATATAGAATAAAGACACTAAAAACTCAATATTTTCTATAAAATATTACAATTTTTCCTCATAAATTTTTTTTTGTTGAAAAATTATAGTTATGAGTTATTGAAAAAAATAAAAGTGTTGTGACATTTTCATAAACAATAGTTTATTCAAATAACAAGAAAATTATTTTTATTGTCTTGTTTATTTAAATTATAGCAGGCAGTATTCTTAAAATCTATGCAAATTTTTCTTTTTCCGTTATCTTTGTTCCTCATTTAATTTTATTACGCATCTAATATTTATAAATTTTGAATTTATTAGACAACTAGAATTTTAGAAGTTTTGTATCACTCTTGCCAGAATATTCGTGTAATAAGTATCTTCTATAAAACTTAACTATGATACATTTTTACAATTTGTAAAAGCTCTAGATAAAACATGAGTGTTTTTAGAATTTTAGTTAGAGAAAAAAAAATTCGCTCAAACCAACCCTTTTTCAGTTCTTATTCAGATCAATTTCTGATAAATAAACCAGATTTTAACTGTGAAGAAGGATAATTTTACCAAACTATAGCAATTTAAAAGACAATTTCAGGGACAATGGGATGTTGGTACGCTTGTAGATCACTGTTAAGTGCGACAAAAAAACTAGTCTACTTT
>NW_025402083.1:0-2718 GCF_020080835.1 Cotesia glomerata
TGCCATTCTCGATGAAAACCTACGGAGGAAAACACCTGGTTTCGAAGTATAACTTCGGGATGGTCATCAGAGGATTAGGGTTGACGTACGGGTTTATCTGTGCCATTCCCGATGAAAACCTACGGAGGAAAACACCTGGTTTCGAGATATAACTTCGGGATGGTCATCAGAGGATTCCGGGTTGATGTACGGGTTTATCTGTGCCATTCCCGATGAAAACCCACGGAGGAAAACACCTGGTTTCGAGATATAACTTCGGGATGGTCATCAGAGGATTCCGGGTTGATGTACGGGTTTATCTGTGCCATTCCCGATGAAAACCTACGGAGGAAAACACCTGGTTTCGAAATATAACTTCGGGATGGTCATCAGAGGATTCCGGTTGATGTACGGGTTTATCTGTGCCATTCCCGATGAAAACCTACGGAGGAAAACACCTGGTTTCGAGATATAACTTCGGGATGGTCATCAGAGGATGACTAGGAAGGTCATCACCTGGGTTCTAGGTTGATAATAATCAAAATTTAAATAATATCATTATGGTAGTCTCTTTATGCGAAGGAGAGTTACATACTGACAAACTGACAAACTGACAAACTGACAAACTGACAAACTGACAAACTGGACATACAAGTGAAGCTAATAAAGCGTGTGTGGTTGTGCTTTTCTAGAAAATCAAATCCAGTGATTTTATTAGTCTTACTAGCAGTTCTATAAATAAATTAATAGTAAAAAATATTTATTTTAAAAAGCGTGGGTGCTTTTTAAGATATCAAAATGATAATCACTCTACTCATATCTGTCAATAAAATATTTATAACTATTGACACCATGCACCCCACGCTTTTTTTAAAATAAAATACATTTTTTTATTTACACTATTATTAATTTATATTTATTGAAATTTTTAACACTATTCTTAATTTAAATTTATTAAAATTTATTTTCTATTTTTTAGTTTGGTTTTCTATAAAAAGCGTGTTTTTAGTTTTTTTAAACTATTATTTATTTTTTACTTTTTAGTTTGGTTTATTTATAAAAGCGTGATTTTTTAGTTTTTTTAAACTATTATTTGTTGATTATCAAAAATATTCAGGCGCGCAAATTACCCACGGAGAGTTACATACTGACAAACTGGACATACAAGTGAAGCTAATATAAAGCGTGTACAAATCCTACGGAGGAAAACACCTGGTTTCGAAATATAACTTCGGGATGGTCATCAGAGGATTCCGGGTTGATGTACGGGTTTATCTGTGCCATTCCCGATGAAAACCTACGGAGGAAAACACCTGGTTTCGAAATATAACTTCGGGATGGTCATCAGAGGATTCCGGGTTGATGTACGGGTTTATCTGTGCCATTCCCGATGAAAACCTACGGAGGAAAACACCTGGTTTCGAGATATAACTCTCGGGATGGTCATCAGAGGATTCCGGGTTGATGTACGGGTTTATCTGTGCCATTCCCGATGAAAACCTACGGAGGAAAACACCTGGTTTCGAGATATAACTTCGGGATGGTCATCAGAGGATTCCGGGTTGATGTACGGGTTTATCTGTGCCATTCCCGATGAAACCTACGGAGGAAAACACCTGGTTTCGAGATATAACTTCGGATGGTCATCAGAGGTTTCCGGGTTGATGTACGGGTTTATCTGTGCCATTCCCGATGAAAACCTACGGAGGAAAACACCTGGTTTCGAGATATAACTTCGATGGTCATCAGAGGATTCCGGGTTGATGTACGGGTTTATCTGTGCCATTCCTCGATGAAAACCTACGGAGGAAAACACCTGGTTTCGAGATATAACTTCGGGATGGTCATCAGAGGATTCCGGGTTGATGTATGGGTTTATCTGTGCCATTCCCGATGAAAACCTACGGAGGAAAACACCTGGTTTCGAGATATAACTTCGGGATGGTCATCAGAGGATGACTAGAAGGTCATCACCTGGGTTCTAGGTTGATAATAATCAAAATTTAAATAATATCATTATGGTAGTCTCTTTTATGCGAAGGAGAGTTACAGCATACTGACAAACTGACAAACTGACAAACTGACAAACTGACAAACTGACAAACTGACAAACTGACAAACTGACATACAAGATTTATTTTAAAAGCGTGGGTGCTTTTTAAGATATCAAAATGATAATCACTCTACTCATATCTGTCAATAAAATATTTATAACTATTGACACCATGCACCCCACGCTTTTTTTAAAATAAAATACATTTTTTTATTTACACTATTATTAATTTATATTTATTGAAATTTTTAACACTATTCTTAATTTAAATTTATTAAAATTTATTTTCTATTTTTTAGTTTGGTTTTCTATAAAAAGCGTGTTTTTAGTTTTTTTAAACTATTATTTATTTTTTACTTTTTAGTTTGGTTTATTTATAAAAGCGTGATTTTTTAGTTTTTTTAAACTATTATTTGTTGATTATCAAAAATATTCAGGCGCGCAAATTACCCACGGAGAGTTACATACTGACAAACTGACATACAAGTGAAGCTAATATAAAGCGTGTAAAAAACCTACGGAGGAAAACACCTGGTTTCGAAATATAACTTCGGGATGGTCATCAGAGGATTCCGGGTTGATGTACGGGTTTATCTGTGCCATTCCCGATGAAAACCTACGGAGGAAAACACCTGGTTTCGAAATATAACTTCGGGATGGTCATCAGAGGATTCCGGGTTGATGTA
>NW_025402084.1:0-2717 GCF_020080835.1 Cotesia glomerata
AAAGCCAATATCTTCTCCCACTCCGTTTTAGAGTACTTTGGCAAGAAACGCCGAAGTTCGTCAAACGTTTGGAATGCCTAACGAACTTGCAGGGAAATTATAAAATCCGAAGGTCTACGGAAGTTCGGCGACAAACTTGAAAGTAACTAGGGCTATTCCATGGTAAGACGAAGTTTAGCGAATGTTTGGAATACCTAACTTGCAGGAAACCATAAAATCCAAAGGCTTACGTGAAAGTTCGGTTTAACAAACTTAAAGGTAATTAAATACTTATGGCAAGCCAAACTTCGGCAAATCTTTGGTTATCGTTACTTCCAGCCAGTCAGGCATTCCAAAGGTTACATTGTACTACATGCAAATTTGGTACGCCAATTCGTTTCGTTTTATCTAACGTGGATTGATAGCTGCGCAAATTAGACTTTGCCTAAGTTAGGGCAAAGCCAAATTTGCCCCTCACTAATTCTTCGGCATTCCTCACTAGAATTTCTAGTCGGGATGTTGAATGATAAGTCGTCAAAACAACGTGCTGCTAATAACCTTCGAAAATGCAGAAGAAAATTAAACGAAATTCAATTGATAATGAATGATTGATTAAAATTAAAAATTAACTTAAATTTAGACTATTTATTAATACATTACCTTATCCATAAGGATGAAATTAAAAAAATTAATTTGTATTTAGTTAAATTATATAAAACTTTAAAAACACATGAATTGCAGAAGATATATTACAAAAATTTTATAATTTAAGTGGTTATACGTGTTGCAAGGCCAAAACCACATTTTTACCGAATTTTTATAGACACAGTTTCTTCATTCATCAATTGCAAGTGATGGTTATTCGAACAGAGTCTACTTTCAAGAATACAATAGCGCGTCAATCATGTAAAAATATAAATGTAACCGATCCCAGAAGATGTTCCGAACGACCTCTAAAAAGCGCTTGGCGGCATCTCCATTCCGGCGGCTTGGATTATCTAAAATAAAAAAATATGGTAAATTATTTTGAACGATCGATGAATACAGGTATTGGACGAAGGAATAAAAAAAATTTTGATTTTTGACAAAATAGCGTCTATTTGTAAAAAATTTTTCGTTTTTGTTGAAAAAAAATTTTCCAAATTGATAAAAAAAATAGTCATAATTTTTTTAAATCTTATTCCTTCGTATAATACCTGCATTAATCTATCCTTCAAAAGAATTCACCATATATTTTGGTTTCAGATAATCCTAACCGCCGAAATGGAGATCACCGCCAAGCGCCTTTTTTTTAGAGGTCGTTTGGAACATCTTCTAGAGGAGCGGTACACATTAATATTTTTACATGATTGACGCACTATCGTATTCTTGAAAGTAGGCTCTATTTGAATAACCATCACTTGTAATTGATAAATAAAAACTGTGTCTATAAAAAATTCATAAAAAAATGATTTTTTTTTAGCCATGCAACTGCGTATAACTCCTTCCCGACTAGAAATTTCAGTGAGGCAGTGATTTGGCGCAAGTAAGGCATGCCGAATTCCAAACTTGCAGTAAGTGAGGCATCCAAACCAGGCCGAAGTTTGGGATGTGCTTTGCAGTTGCGAGAGGCTCAGCCTAACAGCTTCCTGATTAGGTTGCAGTTTGGAAAGCAAATTCGCAACGAAAGAATCCAAATCTAATTCTTTCTTGATTTTTTAACTTTTTTATTATCAAGCGAAAATTAATAATAACAAATGCTTATTTTTTTATCTTCTTTTACTATTTTAAGTATAAATATTAAATTTAGGACTAAATTTTTTAAATATTTCATGAATAAAAAAAAAAAAAACAAATTCGTTGTTGCTTTTATTTAACATTATTTTTATTATTTAATTTTATTTTTTCTGTAATTTTTTTTTTTTTGTTTTTTGGAGCGTTTTTTAATGTGAAGAGGTTTTTTTGATTGGTAGATTTGATAAGTCAAGGGGAAGGAGATGATGGAGGAGGTGAATACACTAATCACACATAACACTTAACTTTACTTCACACTCGCCTTAATAGTAATTATAATTAGAAGTTATTGAGTATTAAAAATCGTACATGTCGAACGCGAGACTCGAACACGGTACCCGACGCACGAGGGCCCTGCATACCTCGACGCTACGCCAATGATGAGCGACCTCTTACTTCAAAGATACTTATAAGCACAACCAATTTTCGGCTTGCCTAATTTTAAAACAAATAAGATTCGGATTGGGCTAGCCTAAGTTCGGAAAGCCAAGTTCGCTCCAAACTAGCAAAACTCAGGTTATCGTTGCCCGGAAACCAGTTCGGCGTTCCCATATGATACATCAGACTTAAGGAATCCATGAAACTCCTAATTACGTTCAAATATGGCAAGCCAAACATTTCGTTCTGCCTACCTTGGTTTTATGAGGGGTACAATCTAAGGCAAGCCCTAAGGTTAGGCAAGCCAAACTTGCCCCAGGTACCCGACTAGAATTTTAGTGAGGCATGCCGAAAAATCAGTTCGGGGCGAAGTTGAAACTTTCGGAACTTAGGCTAGCAATTCGGATCTTATTTGTTCCTGAAATAGGCAAGCCGAACAGTGTCAACTGCCAAAAGAATTCCACATTCGATGTAATCTCGTAATATTTTTGGCATTGCCTAAGTTCGGCATATCATGGATTGCCCTGAGTAGTACGAAATAACGGTAACCAAAGGTTTACCGAAGTTTGGATTCACCAAGCTCGGGC
>NW_025402085.1:0-2715 GCF_020080835.1 Cotesia glomerata
ATGATGGGACTGAAAAAAATAAAGTAAAAAAAAAATCACCCTAATATATAGATATACAGTTTACATGGGGTGACTGATTCCCAATATTTTTCAATCAATATTTTTAATCAGGGAAGAGGCAAATATTTTTATCATAAGAAAAAAATTTTTAATGGAATTTTCACTCCTTTATTACTGTACATATTTCATACAGTAACATATTTTTGTATAAAACAGTATGGGATCACTTATGCTATCATTTATGCTAAAAAAGACTTTTATGAAAACAAAAATTTTATTTATTTAATACAATATATAATGTACATTGTTTTTCCTTATCAACGCAGTAGAATTATATACAATAACCACGGACACAGCATTAACGACAGTTAACACCGCGAGGAATATTTAATTTTCTTTACTAGCCTTCAAAAATCGACACGTTTTTCATGATTTCACTCGATGGTAATTTATCAACAACGGCCAATCATCTCGCAATTATTATTAATTCACTCAATTTATGTAATTATCGCACTCATTTCTCATCACTAAAATTGTAAAACAAATCCACCTCGTAAGTTTCAGACTTTGGTTATGCGTGTGGTGGCGCTTCGGAAGCGTCGCGTGGATCGTGATAATCACGATCCCCGTTTCGCCGTAGTAAGGAAACGTTTCTTTATGATCACAATACGTTTTGACATATTCACATACCACGGCAAGTGAATATAAGAATCCGAAGTATTGAGTATATCAGGTTATAATATTGTGAAAATGACAATACTGTTTTGAGCTAATCACAATACTACGTTCACGATCCACTGGATCGTTACAATAGCAATACTTTTTTCTCCGTGCGGTTGAAATCTATGCAATAAGTTGTGATACGCCACAAAGGTCTCTATACTGTTAGTGTCATTTTAAGCGACTGACCGAAATTCGTAACTTCAAACTTCAGGATAACTATATTTTTTCCAAACTTCACCAAATGTTGATGCCTTTTGCTTAAAATATATTGTTTTCCGAGTAAAATGGTGTCAGATTTTTTTTTTCAGATATTGTAAAGAAATCAAAAATTTCTGCGAGCTTTTTTTTATAAGTGTAAAGAGTTCAGTTTTTTTTTCTAAACGATTTTTCAATATTTTTAAATTATTAGAAATTAAAAATAACTATTAAGATATTTAGCGAAAATGTTATATTAAAGTTTGGTGCCAATTATAAGTCAATACATCATATAGAAAAAAAATAAGAACTATTTTGCTGAGTGGGGTCTACTGGACCCCGTGTGTCCTTAACGTAATTAAATCGAAGTATGTCCTCAACGAGTTAAAGTGATACCTAACATTAAATGGTTTATTAGTGATAATAAATTTCGAACTAATTGTATTTTCGTACAAATGGAAGATTCTCTAAATGGAGTTAGATAATTTGCTCATTAGAACGTCGATATATGATTAATCGCAATGATCACAGAAATATTTGTCGGAATAATCTTCGTCAATACTTGCGCAAAAATCATGAGACCATTTTTAATTGCAATTTTTACACTGAATCCATGACTCTGTGGATGCTGAGCATAGTCAATCACAATAAAGACAATGGCAATCATCATTTTTATATTTTAAACATTTTTTTTTTTCCAACTTTTTGGTTTTGATTTTATTTTATTTTTTTTTTTTTGTTTAACTGAGTTCCTTTTTTTTTTGCTTCATTTTGATCTTTTTTTTCTTTGAGTTCTCGGCAATACTTGACTCGTAAAAATCGTAGTTTTCTCTCTACGACTTTTTCTGGGAGGAGAATCTCCAGATTTTGATGGTAATGACTTCAGTAACAAAAAATTTTATTATGTACTTTTTTTGGTGAGTGGGCCGTCGTGCTCCAGAAAAAATTTTTTTTTTCGATTTTCTGCAAAATTTCGACTGATTTATTAGAAATAGACGGGAAATAAACAAATTTAATGGTTAGAAACTACAAAAAGTAATTATTAACTTAAGTAGGCCGTTGTGCCCCACCCTCCTCTAACAGTTTTTTGCCGTGTGTAAATTCTATGTTACAGCCAAAAACTGTTAAATTAAACAAAAAAAATCATTTTTACGGTTTTTCGAAGTTTTCTCGAAATTTCGAGGGTGTAGGGGTCAAACTGACCTCAAATTCGGATTTAGCGGACCAAAATACGTACCCTTAGGTAGGTCCGGTCAAATGCACATTCTACTTAATTTTTTTTATGTGCCGGTGCCATTAAAATAGATGTTCCAAACCTCAAAATTTGGAGCCAAAAGTGATACAAAAAATTTTCTTGGCACAGATTTGTGAAACACTGAACGATCTACTAAAATTTCGTCAAACTTTATGGTCGGAGATCAAAATTTTAAACATTAAATGAAAAAAATCGAAATTTCAGTGCAAATCTATATTTTTAACGCAAATAAAAACGGAGAGAGGATTGACGTTAAAGACTGAACCTTAGAGCTTTTTACAAAAATTTAAATACTGAAGAAGAAGAAGGATCGGTGATAGTTTTTCCTGAAAAATAATGTTCTTGCCATAGTTTGTGGCAGGGAGAAATGAAGGTTAAAAATCATTTTTCCATGTTAAATCAATGATAAATCTGCAAATCTCGGTGATGGAGTCTCTTCTGTTAGAGCGGGATAAGGGCTCACCTCACAGAATTTTTTTATATAGCATACATAACAAGAATTTCAACATGCAACTCGAAAAAAAATGATCAACTTTTTGGAA
>NW_025402086.1:0-14829 GCF_020080835.1 Cotesia glomerata
CAAACTTTTTATATGAATAAATCAAGCCACAGAGAATTTCAAACAGAAGTTATTCCCAATATCAAGAAAATTTTATTTTAAAATCAATATCATAAAAAATTCTTACAAGAATATTGAAACCTCGGAAAAAATATCTCCGATCAAAAAAAACCGGTTTTTCTTAAAACAATTTGAAATAGTTTCTCTGGGATGTTGAATGTTGAATCAAGTTAGTTTTTCTCAAAGCGTTCACTGTTTATATCACTGCAATTACCTTATCACGATCCTGTGCATTTACTACTCTTGTATATCGGCTACTGTCTTGCTTTGATGCTAGAGTTTGACAAAAATACATATTATTTATATTTATATGGAACATTAAACGGATATAAATATGTAACCAGAACCAACAATTTTATTTCATATAATAACATAATAACATAAAAAAGATCCTTTATAAATGTAAAGATGTCGTTTTATCTATAAAAAAAATGATCAATCATCAATGACAGCGAGTGAGACGTCCTTGAGATAGAATTTTAAATGGATCCACATCGCTTTATAAAATAATGATGAATAAGCAGCAATAAATAAATAATGATAATAACAATAATTCTACAGTTGTTATTGTTATTGTTATTGTTGGTGTCGTTGTTCTGTACCAGAGTACCAGAGCAGCTCTCTGAAGGTATAGAGGTAGAATAACCTCATTTTTGAGATTGACTGGAGAAGATCGCGGTCAAGTAGCCCCCGAGGGTACTCTTGGTGGTTGCGACAGCCATACATTACGCGAGTCATCGAAGGATAGGCAAATTATAAAGATTACCCGCCTAAGGGCACCCTTAGATGCATGCGTATACTCCTCCTTTAGTTGCTGCACTCAAGCGTCTTCTCTTCCGGAATTAATCCTCTTCTGATCTGCTGCTGCAGCTAATACTTTGCTTTTTTTTTTGTTTTAATATTTTATATACATATTAAGTTGATATATTTTTGCCGACCATTAATGATTACCCACACCTGCCATAAATTACTACCGCAAATACTTATAATATAATTGTATATTATGGATAATATAATATCATAATCATAATGAGAGTATGCGTTAAGTATCTATATCTCATTCATATAACATCAGTTATCTGGTTGAAGTTTCGAGATTAATTTTATTGGATACATTATAATTGTAATGTAATGGATATTTATAATACAAATATAATTATATATTGATTCCTTTTCGTATTGATTTTGTTATTTTGGTTTATATAAAAAAAGAATTGAATTTTTTGGTGAAAAAAAAATTTTTGTTCAAAATTCTAAAAAAATTTTTTTATTTTGCATATTGTATGCCTTTTAATCACATACTGGCAACCTTGTAGTAACTATGTGACTACTGTGATTTGTAAACTATAGTTAAATAAAATTTTGTTTTATTAAATAATGACTTTTGTTAAATTGCACAGTACTTTCTTACACAGTAAAAATTTTTTCGTCAGCTCCTACCACACAAAATTTAGGTTGACTTTTTACTATCAATCTATGTTGAATCAACACTTTATTGTGTTAAATCAACATACTAAAATGTTGAAATCTACAATAAACATTTTACACTTTACACAATGATTTGTGTAATTTCCTACTGTGTGTAAATATTGACGTTTTTAAGATATAAGCTCATTCCGATGTTACACTCATAAAGAACTTTTTATTTGAGTACCACATGCAGTTTGATATATTTTTCATATATACATATATATAATATATATAAATATAAGTGAAAAATTGATGTGGGTAACACTCAAATGAAAGAGCTCTCGATGAGCATCATGTCATTGGGGATTGAAGCTTACTTCTTTAAGAATTTCAATAGTTCACAAGATACAAGGTCATTTCTTAATTATGTTAAATCGCACAGTACTTTCTTAACTATTGAAATTTTTAAAGGTATAAGCTCATCCCGATGTTATACTTGTCAAGAGCTTTCATTAGAGTACCCTATATGTATTTTGCGATATATTTTTCATTTATACATATAAATAATATATAAAAAATATATAAAAATTGATGTGGGTACTCAAATGAAAGTGTCTTGATAAGTGTAACATCGGGATGAGCTTATATCTCTTAAAAAGTGCCTGCTCAAAGAAGTTCACAAGAATACAAGGTTGTTTCTTAATTATGTTAAATTGCACTGTACTTTTGTGAACTATTGACATTTTTAAAGATATAAGCTCATCCCAATGTTACACTCATCAAGAGCTTTCATTTGAGTACCCACATACATTTTTTATATATTTTTAACTAGTATATATATACCTGTTATATATATATATATATATATATATATAGTATATATATATAGGCGGCATATATATATACATATATATATATATATATATATATATAATATACATAAATATATGAAAAATTGATGTGAGTACTCAAATGAAAGTGGTATTGATGAGTGTAACATTGGGGATAGAGCTTATATCTTTAGAAACGTCAATATTTCAAAAAATACAGTGCAATTTAATATAAGTAATTATTTAATAAGAAAAAATTTTATTTATTTATAGGTCACAAGTCACGACAGTCACACAGTGACTGCAAAGTTATTAGTTATTATTCTAAATATTTAACTTGATATGATCATTTAAGCCCATTTATAATATTTAACAAAATTAGTTCTGAAAATTTCCAATAGGTGGCGCACATGACCGTGAATTTTCTCGTTACTAAAGAGTTCATTTTAAAAATATAAGTTATCAAATAATACATAAATGTTTTTCCATCAGTTTATTTATAAATTAGGATGTAAAATATTTTTTCGATCAGCAAGCTGTGCAATGAAAAATCTTTGCAAATAATAACAGTAATAAAGGGTAAACGTTGGATCGTTATATTTAAAAACAGAACCGGACGACCGAGGACAGGACAGAGGAAATTTTTATTTATATTCTATAAGAAAGAAAATTATAATGACTATTTAATAGGTGTACGATCAGCATCATTGACATTCGCTTGTACAGCAATCATATAATATTTTTTATAGTAAATCTAGCACCTACCACCTAGCATCTTACATATATATATCTACTGGATCGCGTACGAGCCAGGGAGATATCTCAAAAAACATATCCCGCACATCGATCTGATGCGACGATCGTGCGGACGTTAACATCGATTGCTTTATCTCCTATCCCGGTAATTACGGTAATTCTCACTATTTAGCCAGAGTCATTCCCACTGTAAGAGAGGTCTCAACTTTGCTGGACGATTCGTTAAAATAAAGGGTGGAACTTTTCAGGGAGCCATAAATAAGAAATTGGTCAAAACTTTAATAAGTTTCACGAATATTTTTATTTATTTTCTTAGGTCGAGTGTTTTTTAACCTCAAAAAATTTCTACGTGAATA
This sequence comes from Cotesia glomerata, assembly GCF_020080835.1. Lineage (NCBI taxonomy): Eukaryota > Metazoa > Arthropoda > Insecta > Hymenoptera > Braconidae > Cotesia > Cotesia glomerata. Next base: position 3,392 of record NW_025402086.1, read on the forward strand.
AATTTGTCTATTTATAGAAATTTTAATAAAATTTTTACATGATTTATTAATTGAAGATTTAATTTTTTAAATTGTCAAAATTTATTCTGACCGTTAAAGAAAGTTAAAATGAATGTACTGATGGAAATACATTAATTATTATTTTGTTACTTATATTTTAAAAATTAACTCTCTGGTAACCTGCAAATTCCGTGACTCTGCGCCACTCTTTTCGGTATTTTTTAGAAGAACTAAATTTTGTAAAAAAAATTATAAATGGGTTTGAATAGTTTACTGAGTTAAGCTAACATATTTATAAAAATAATAATTACCAGCAATCAGCAAATTTTTACATAATTTATTAATTAAAGATTTAATTTTTTTAATTGTAAAAATTTTCTCTGACTATTAAAGAAAGTTAAAATAAATTTTTCTGATGGAAGAAGCAAATAATTATTATTCTAATACTTACATTTTAAAAATTAACTCTCTAAGTATCGAGAGTAATTCCGCAGATTATGCGCCACTTGTCGGAAATTTTCAGAACTAGGAATATTCATCAAAAATTATAATCGGGCTATTAACATTGTATTAAGCTACATATTTATAAAAATAATAATTACCAAGTAGTTAGAAAAATTTTTAAGCAATTTAGTATTGTTGAAGATTTAATTTTTTAAGTTGTAAAATATATATACAAACTGAATTAAAGAAGGTTAAAATAAATGAATATGAATATTTAACGAATTGAAAATAAATAAGCGATAATAAAATGTAAATCCTTCGGAAGGAGAGTTTAAAAGAAGAAGCTGGATGGTGGTTATACAAATGAGTGACTTAATCAGTAATTGCTGGAATGCAACTCTGAGAGTAAGCATTAAGAGTGAAAAGAAAAATTCGAATGGTATTGCTTTCATACATTAGAGGATGAATAAAAAATGTAAAATTGATCCAAGTATGCACGATAGCATTTGCTGCTGTCTAGTCCTAGTACTATTAAAATTCAAGCAATTCTCAAAAGTGAGTGCAATTAATGCGCCATACCGAGGTTCTGTTGCCCAGTAATCTGGTGTGTGTTTGCGAGCACGCGAGAGAATGACCACGAGATCGCACGCGTCTTCAAGCAACAACTGCTAAAGAATAAAAATGCTGTCTATATCTTGGGCCTTGTTTTATTTTTACTATACCGGGCTTATGAGCCACTACGAGAGTCCAAAATAAGAAGAAGGAGGTCGATTGCTTTGTCACTGGCAACAGCGACACTGGGAAAAAATAAAGAGGAGAACGTTTGAAGTGACATCACTGCAGCTCGAGATTAATTAGTTAAGCACGAAGTGTAGAAGCAGAATGCTACTTGAAGCTCACTGCGGTAGTCGGCTCTTGCTGTCGATAAATTAGATAATCTCGTGAAGTTAATTTTTTTGGGGTTTTGGCTTCTGGTAAAGACTATTAAAATAACAACTTTTACATAAAAAAATCGATTCGATTTAAGAGATAAATCATTGAGCAAAAAAAAAAGTTTTATTGTCTTGAATTGCATTGAGAAAAAATTTATTTTGAAAAAAATGATCAATAATAGGTATATATGGCCCAATATAGGCGTTTAAAGAATAATAAAATTCATTACCCAATTAATTCGTTGAGGGACACGGGGGTCCAATGGACCCTAGGCAAGCTTTGAGGCAATTTTAAATTTAGAAGGAGATTTATAAATGAGCCTTGGTCTCATTTACGACTGATCTCATTGACATTCTTCAAGACATATTTCTATTTTTTATTGTAATAATTATAATAAAAGAATTTTTATGACGAAAAACTAAATCTTTTCTATATTATTTTTACATCTTCCATCATCTTATTCTCAACTTAAGCGAATGGCCGAAATTCATAACTTCAAACTTTAGAATAAATATATTTTTTCAAATTTCATCAAATATTGATTTTTTCCTTCATCTCATGAATTTCCGAATAAAATGGCGTCAAGTTTTTATTCGATATTGTAAAAATCAAAAGACTCTGCGACTTTTTTTATAAAAGGAGTTCAATTTCATAAGTTTTTTTTCTAAACACTTGATTTTTCAGTATTTTTAGAGGTATTAGAAATTAAAAATAACTATTAAGATATTTAGAGGAATATTATATTAAAGGTTTGGTGCCAATTGCTAAGTCAATACATCGTTAGAAAGCGAATTAGAACTTTTTTGCTGAGTGAACAGTGGACCCCTGGCCGAACTTTAAAGGCAATTTTAAATCTAGAAGATTTATAACTCAGACAGTCTCATTGCTTGACTGATTTAATTGATATTCTTCAAGATATTTCTATTTTTTTATTCTAATAATTATAATAAAAAAAATTTTATGACGAAAAACTAAGTCTTTCTATATTATTTTGCATGTTTAAAATATCTTATTCTCATTTTAAACGACTGATGAAATTCACGTAACTTCAAACTTTAGAATAAATATATTTTTCAAACTTCATCAAATATTGATTTTTTCCTTAAAATATGTTATTTTCCGAATAAAATGGCGTCGGTTTTTGTTCGATATTGTAAAATCAAGAGTGCGACTTTTTATAAAAAAGTTCAATTTCATAAGTTTTTTTCTAAACGATTTTTCAGTATTTTTAAATTGATAGAAATTAAAAATAACTATTAAGATATTTAGAGGGAATATTAATATTAAAGTTTGGTTGCCAATTATAAGTCAATACATCACATAGGAAACTAATTAGAACTGTTTTGCTGACTGGGGTTCACTGGACTTGTATACACTGATAGAAAGATTTATTTGTATTAAAAAAATATTTGTTAATAGTTAACAAATCATTTATTAGAGACCATTTTTGAGTATCAAACAAATATTTCTTGGTATTTAAAATGATTTGTTTGTATTTAATAAGTCAGATGTTGGTATTAAATATTAATGATCTTTTTAAATACTAAGAAATATTTGTTAAGTACTAAAAGTGGTCTCTAATAAACAGACTGTTAAATATTAACAAATATATTTAACTTTCAACAAATCCTTCTATCTAGTGTCGCGTTGAGTAGAATTATCTGCTATATAAATTTTTAATGTGGGCATGGTAAAATTTATAGATTTTATTTAAGCAGTTTACTAATCTAAAGTATATTAATATATATATTATTGGGTGTAACTGTATGAAAGAGCCATAGTCAGCTAAACTTATCCATTGCCTGTAAAACAAAAGAAAACTTATCATAAGTGCCTGCATAGGAAAAATCCAAGCTGCAGCTGTTGCTTCTGCTGCTTCATTTCTATTCTTATTTTTGTAAGCTCTGCAGATGAATACACCTATGCATTATATAGTTGCAAAAAAATAAAAAAATTAACAACATCGCATACATGAATTTTTTGTGGAAAAAGAGCTGCCTTTCAAGAAATAATAAATCGTGGATAAATTCAACATGTACATAGTATTATTATTTTTATTTTTGGAGTTTTAGGTTCATCATTTTTACTTATTACTTTAATCGTGGCGTTTTATGCTCTCAAGTACTGACGACGAAAATGTTGGCATATAAAAGAGCGTTTAAGTCACCTAATAATTATTTATAATTTATCAGCTGATGTGTAATTTAAATCTACGTTCAGAAGCTCTTCTTGAGAAATAAAAGTAGCTAACTTTTTCGTTTTTTTTTTTTTTTTTTTTTTTTTACGATGCACCATCATCAGTGATACCAGCTCTGACATAGTGTAGTTCGCGTGTACGTACAAGTTATCATCGTTATTACTTATTCAACAGTTAAGTTATTTTCTCGAGGAAATTTTATTTATAGAATTAACAACTCCGTCGCTGCATGCAGTATAAAAATATCAAATTATAAAATTTCGCTAATAATTCCTCTATATACTTATGTAGATTTTAAGGAATAATTACGAAAATTTTCTGATGATTTTTTAATTTTTATTCATCGTGTTCAATCACTACCATTAGATTAACTGATACACTGGCGCTCTATGCTGATCAATCACTTCGGAATACATCAGGGAAAGAGCTTATTACTTGCTTATAATGAATCGTCTTGACGCAGTACGAATATTGCAAAGTTGATCATTTAAATAGCATTATTCGCACACGCAGTCATATCTTGTATTCAGCTGATATATAACGGACCTAAAACACTGAAAAAAAATTAATTAAAAATTCTTAACTCTAAAAATAATTTTTGAAGTATTTATCATCTTAATTTAATAAAAAAAATTTTTTCTTAATTTCTTGAAAATTTCCAACAACTTTATTTTTTAGCTGAAAAAAATTTTTTCTCATTAATTTTTGTTAAAAAATTTTTTTAATTTGGAAAAAGAATAATTTTTATTTTATTAATTTCTGTTTATCAAGATACAAAGTCTTATAACAGAGAGGAGAATTGTACAAAATATATAAATAAATAAATATGAGATTAAATTACAGTAGAAATCAGGTTTAAAATATCAGAAATTAAAAATTATTTTTCAAACAAAAAGTTCTTGTTAAAAACAATTATTCATAAATTTAACTATAGCTTTATACCTAACAAAGGATAAATTATTAAATAACACAAAAAATATAGTTATCATCAAACTGTAGGTTGTCAAAAAAAATAATTTTAGAAAGACAAAATAATTTTTTATTTAATTATTTGAGCAAAATAGTGTTGAAAATTTCCGACAGATGGCGCATGGTCGCTGAATCGTCTCCTTACAAGAGACTTTACATTGAAATGTTAAGTATACTGAATGGATTATACAGTAAAAATGATCAATCCAAGCGTCACATAAAAAACTGTTGACTTTTTGTTAAATTTTATTTAACAAGAAGTAAAAAATTAATAATTGTCAACTTAAATTCAACAAAATATTACCAAAAAAATTTTTGTGCCGCTTGGGTATATATTATAAAGTTAAAATAAATTTTTTCGTTCTTGTATATGGCCATACCAGAAAATTTTTTCGTAATGTAACTTAAATTTCGCAATAAATATAAAAATTATAAAATCAACAATAATAAAAGCAGTTTTTCATTGCAAAATATCGATTTTTTTTTGTACTCTTCTTCAGACTAAAGTTAAGAAACTAAGGACGTTCTTAATGAAAATAATAATTATTATGATTATAATTATAACAACGATAGTCAATTACAGTAGGTAGCTATAAATAAATATCTGTGTATATATACAGCGCAATGTTTTTATCGGTAACATTTTTCAGCAGCATTTCTCATAATACATTGTCAGGTCGTGCAGCTGGTAATTGCGTGGATGAATATATACCATATAGACGGTCCACCATATACCGAGTGAGCTTATGCCATTATGGTGGATCCTCAGCAGTAGAATGAGTAGTTGGCTTTGAGTCGCCAAGTGATTGCCGCAACTCCGCTATACTGCTATTCTATACTTTATATTATCGTCTTCTCTCGATTCTCTGGTATCTGCACTCGGCTTTTTGTAGCTCATAAGACGTCTCTTTCAAAGTGTTCAAGAGGTTTTTTTTCTTTATCGTACCTCCGTATTATATCGTTTTATAAATATATAAGCCGTAATACAGCAGTATCGTATATTATACCATATAGTATAGCGTTATGAAATATAAGCAGAAGCTACTGAACTCCTTGCTCTTGGATCTAGATCTAGAAGCCATCGTTAAGACTTTAACTAATAAACAAAAGAAGGATCAAAGAAATGAAGACTTCACGACCTTCAATCTTTAAATTAAAGAGCAACGTGTTGGATAGATCGTTATTGCAGGTCAATTTTATTTTTGAACGATGATTTTGTTCGTTAACAAGTGTGAAAAAATTTTTATATTTACCCGACTATGTATATATGTACGATCTACATGGATCATACTGAATCACCGGTAAATTCATTCTCTTTATACGCTGAATTTCTCCCCGGTATACTGTTACGACCAAGCGACAAAAGTTATGACAATCTGACACGCGCTAACGTTTTAATCCATATCTCTTTTTCATTATACTCTTTCACCCAGAAGTGAATTTATTTAATTCTTTTCTACTTTGTCACACAACCGGGTATTGCTTTAAATTATTAAAAAAGTTTTATTGAAGGTACCCGCGAATGCACCGCGCCAATTTTATTTTACGGATTTTTATTATTGTAATTATACATAACGTAAAAAATACACAGGAAAAAATTTCTGGCTCTGTGGTAACCTAACTGTAGAGTTACACCAATAACTATACACAGTTTACTGTTCAATTTGTAGAGTTCACAAGTAACAAAATGTTATTTAGTTCTGATTTGAATTCTGATTATTCTGATTATTTTGATTGAAAAACTTTAAATGTTATCAGATTGAAGATAATATAGCTCTTAAGCCAAGAAAATCTGTAATCAAGACAAGAAATTCTTTTAAAAGCAAAAATAATTATTTTTCTTCCGAAATAAATTCTTAGATCAAGAAAATATCTCTTTGAGGTCAACATAAATAATTTTCCTATCGAAGTGTAAGAGGTTCTACGATTGGTACCAGCAAGAATTACCATGTGATATAATAAATGAAGAACGATTAAATATATTTAAAATAGAGCTAAAAAATTATATTATAAATAATGTTGATGGTTTTAAAAATATAAATAGTTATTAAGAATGTATGTATGTATTTATTGTATTTATTTATTTGAAAGACATTGTATTATGTCTATATACTATTGTGAATAGCAAAGCTAACAAATAATAAATATTATTATCATTATGAGTTATTATTTTTATTATTGTTTTTTAACAAATAAAATTTTTAATCGAAATAATAATAATATGTATAATAATAATAAATAATAATAATAATAATAATAATAATAATAATAATAATACTTATTATTTTTCCAAAGATCGGTGTTTTACTAAATAAAGAGTTCTATATTTCAAAGCCATTATCCCCCGATCCAAATTGATGTTAGACTAATTGGTATCGCCTCATAGCGCCATGCGTGAGGTTGTGCTTTATACTCGACCTCGTCAAGATCAAAGCTACCCTTTTGTGATCTTTGAATGCCTCTATCACAACCATATTATTACCTTATTCAATAATATAAGTAGATGTACACCGAAAAACACTTAAAATTAAACCATCTTTTACTTTCTAAAATCGATTTCATGTTGCTATTTTTGAAAAATAAAAACGTTTTTGAAAAAAATTTACGTGGACGTCCGAATATCAAACCCCATTTTGGATGTACCAACGATTACTCCGAAAAGAATTTGATATTTCTCAAGACCGGACTTTTTATTAGTTTAAGCATTCGATGAACTGGGTCCGTATTTCTCATATCAGTGGCCTAGCTTAACATGTATTTTTTTTTTTTTAATTGAATTTTTATCAAAATTTCACGGATACAACCGGTACAAAGCCAAACGAACTTTTCTTATTTGTCACGTGAAAACTTTGGCGCCACTTGATCAAGCTAGATTTTTAGACTTTGCGTGCGCGCATATGACAAGAAAAAGGGCGCTGGATATTAAAAAAAAAAACAAAAAAATACTCTGTAAGACAAATTACTTAATTATAATTTTTTTTTTTTAATTAATTATACAATTAATTTTTTCTTGAAAAAAATGATTGAAAGCGTTATAGAGGCAGTGCACTTTTGGATTTTCCAAAACTTTTGCTTTAAATTTTTACATCAAAATTTCTTTTATTTATTAAATTCTTTTTAAATTTCAATTTTTACTTATTATTTTAAAATAATTCTGAGCATTTTCCGAGTTATTATTTTTCGGTGGCCGAAAAGTCTCACTGAGTAAAGAATATAACATCTTTGCTTAATCTTAAATTAAAAATAAAGATTTTTAATTGTTGTGATATATTCACTCAAGGATGGTATGAGTGCTCATACCGACAATAATGTGGTGAAAATAAATAATAAGTAAAAATTAAAATTTAAAGAATTTAATAAATAAAAAATTTTAATGTAAAATTTCAAAATTAGTCTAACATCAATTTGATCGGGAATAATGGCTTTGAAGTATAGAACTCTTTTATTTATCAACAATAATAAAATTTAAAAACACAATAATATTTTTTTTATAAAAAACTTATTAAAAAATTTTATAATTATTATTATTATTATTATTATTATCTTTATTAAATTTTTTTAAACAGTCTCCTTTTTCACGCTTGACCGTTAATTATCGTACGCGAGTAGCAAAACCGGTGATTTAATCTGCCGACGCGGCATTGAGCAGCCGATGGTTACTGCAGAGACCAAGAGGTGCAAATGAGCCAGTTCATTTATAAGATCTGAATCTTTATATATTTTTTTTCTCTTTTTTATCAAGTTTTTTTCAAAAATATTTCATACACTTGCCGGAGAATTTATTTGATGTAATAAACTAGATTTATTATAAAATCCTTGCAAGAGCTTGCTTATAAAATAAACAATCATTTAATTTTGTCTTTAATTAATGCCAACTAGATTATAAAAGTTTTTTTTTATAGATTTTTATTATTCAAGTACTTCAGTATTTTTTTTTTTATACATTATATATATCGGAGCAACTACGATAACTATATGCGAGAAGTGCGACTGTAACGCCATCTATTTGACTATTTTTGAACTAAATATTTTTTTTCAATTAAATATTATTACTCACTGTCTTTTTTATTTTAAATAAGAAATTAACTAAAAATTTAATAAATCGTGTAAAATTTAACAAATCGTATAATTAAGAAATAAAATTGAAACAGTTTGAAAATTTATTAAAATATTATAAAATAGACGAAGATAGATTGAATGTGCGATAGTAATAAAAATAATTTTAAGTGCCGTGGCACGAGGTGGTGTCGCTCAAGAATTAACCTGACAGTCAATTAATTCTAGAATTAATTAAACGAATGAGCATGTAAGCGTAGGAAATTAATAATTATAATACGACCGGTAATAACCCGCTCGCGTTACCCTATCTCTGTTATTTATTTAAAACGGCATTATATACATTACAGCATTTATATATATATGTGTAACACACAATCATCTCATATAAGCTGCTCGAGATAGGGGAATATTCTTAAGTACACTCGTAACTCGCGAGGTTAATCCGATGGAAATGTATGTAAGTGATCTTTCGATCTCTCTTATATTATTATACTATACATACTTTTATTCTTTATTTTCATTCTGTTCAACTGAAATCTACTTCTGGATGCTTCCATATCATTCTATGTATTCTATTATCTCACTTATTTATTTTCAGTATACATCTACTTAGTGAAAATTGTTTTAGCAGGTAACAAGTAAATATAATATGGAAATTTTTATTACTTATGTAAATGGGGAGAGATAGTAGCTCTGAATTGTTGTAAGTTTTAATAAATGTCAAGTTTAATAATAACAATAATTTTAGATACTTTTTTCATCGGCATTTACAAAAAATTTGTTTTAATTATAAATTTACATTTTTTAAAATATTATTTTTACATTATAGCAGACTTGAGCTTCAAGATTAAAAACAAATGACAAGAAAATTTACTACTATGCTCATATATGAACTGATAAGCCACTATATAATTTTTTCCCGAATTTAGTACACAAAATTTCTAACAGGTGGCGCATAGTCACTAAATTATCTCGCTAGAAGAAAGTTAAGCTCAAGATATTTAATTATAGAATAAAAATTATGTTATTAATTTTTAATTGAGGTTTTTTACGAATATTCTTCATTAAATAAAATACAATAAGATTAAATTGTATAAAAATATATCATATAAATTTACTTGATGCATACAAGTATACTTGTGTGCATTTTTATTGTACTCAAAGGATACTTTTCTAGTCCTCAACTATTTAGAATTACTGTTGTATTCTCCTCCGCGTGATCGCATTGTTTAATCTAGCCACGAGCCCCTATTGTTGTGTACCAACAACTACCGTCCTGGTGGTAATTCAATAAAATATCTCGATTTCTTCCAGTGTAGTACCTACCTACCTACCTACCTACCTACCTACCTACTTGTTTTCTTTCTATATTCCTTCTCGGTTGTTCATCTTTATATTAAGCGAACCATTAATCTTGTCCAATATTCCTCGTCATACGATCTATGAGCTATGTTTTTTAACCTTAACGATCGTAAGAGCAGTAGTTTTGCTTTGCACACTAGCGTCAAACCACTGATATACCACCATTATTGTTCACTCAATATCATGACTATTGTGATCTGAAGATATACCATTTGATACGTAACTACATTCATGATTTACAATGTAATCTTTTGGACAACTAAAAAATATATTTTTATTTTTATAATAATAATAAATATTTCTCAGTCGCTTATTCATCTATATATTTTAAATTCTATGAGAACTTTATTATTTATTTTTTATTTTATTTTTAATAATAATCTAATAATAATATAACGACCTAATATGATCATATATGCCCATAAATTATTTTTTTTAAAAAATTAGTTGTACTCAAAATTCTCCGACAGGTGGGCTTTTGGGCCGGTAAATCTTCTCGTTATAAGAGAGTTAAATTGTCAGGAGTTAAGTAATGAAATAAAAATAATATTTTTATCCGCCTAAGAAGCTTTTTCTACCCATCAATCTCTTTAATTAAATTAATTATTTGAACTAATTTTTGCTTTTATAAAACATATTAATTTAAAAATTGATAAATAATGAATTAATTCTTTAATTTAAATAAAAATAATCCTTGAAGCGTATTTTTTTTGCAAGTTAAACATCTAACTTTTATAATATTAATTTGTCTAGAATATTAATGATTAAATTTTCTTAGTTACTGAAAATTTCCGACAGGTATGTTTCGTTTCGCTACTAACCTTCTTCTCATTATAAGAGTACTTAAGTTTTAGAAGTAATAAAAAATGAAAAAATGTTCTTACCTCCCTTAAGAAGCTTTTTTTTTATCATCACATTTTAATTTAATCAATTATTTAACCTAATTTTTGCTTAATAAAACATATTAATTCATATTGAAAAGTAATGATTTTCAGTAATTTTCGATTCTAAACAATAGCTTAATCCTATGTGTTTTTCCAAGTTTAATGTCTAATTTTTATAATATTAATTGTCTAGAATAAAAAAGGTATAACTTGACGATTAACGACTTTATGGACTCACTATGTAATTTGTGCATATACCTCCGATAATCAAACTACTAAGATAGAGATCATCGACGTCTCATGGATTATTACTGCCCGTGTAATATATATACAATTTATTACCCAGAACCATATATACATGTTTTCTGTGTAATAAGATAAATTTATAAAAAATTAAGAAATAAGGATTGATTTATATAAATATGAGAGTGAAAGAAAATAAATGAAAGTGTGATAAGTGTGTATATATGTAATTTAAAGACGGGGCAATGTTGTTAGATAAAAAGACCGAGAAAAGTCGAAGAATATAAGAATAAAATGAGCATGAAGAAGAATGGTTAATATATTCGTCCTTACTTATACTCAAGTTT
>NW_025402087.1:0-2713 GCF_020080835.1 Cotesia glomerata
AGATATACATTTAACATTGGCTAATGGCGGGATTTATTTTTCTTTTAATTAATACACTTTAATTAGTCGGGCAAGTGTTAATTTTTTTGAATTAAATTTATCACTAATATATTTACTTTCATCCATAAATTTTTTAAAAATATTCACCGACAGTTTTACGAGAAAAATACAGAAATGTATCAATGTTTGGAGGTTACCCCATAAGACCAATGTTAAATTGCTCAACTTTAAAGTTGAGTATTTATTTAAACCAATGAGGGCAATCTCCTTCATATTTTCAAGAATTTGTTAAGACATATTTAAACTTCATATTAAAAAAATAAAGCCTTTTATCAAAAGTTGTCTTGGTGCTCGTACTTCCATAACTTATGGAAATTTTCTTTTTATCTAAAAGTAAAGGTCAGATTTAAGGTAGTTCTTTCCCAACCTATAGTTTATGTTACTGCTGTCTTCGTCACGCGCTAGTGTTGCCTCTCTTACGGGCTATTGCTCACGTGAAATTCTTAAAATTTCTTTAATACAAAAATAATAAACCCCTCGCGGTTTTCTCTCTCTTTTCCCAACATACCGCCTGTGTAAAAATGTCATTTTCAATTGCAATTATCTTCCGGTTAGACGTGGTCAATTCCAAATGTCTCTAAATTTTAACAGCGTGTGTATTATGTATTTAACCACACTTCTATACGGAGTTTGGGAGATTTCTTGAATTTTTTTTGCTTAAAGGGCCGAACTACCTTAAAAAGCATCACAACAAAAATTTATTGCGGGCAAAATGGGAAGTTGCCCTCAATATCTTTAAGTGATTCTTTTAGATAAAAAAATTTTAGAATTTTTATTCAAAAGTAGAACATTTTTTCATTGAAAGAAAAAGTCTCCACGAATAGGGGTTAAAGGTACCACTAATGGGGTCTTTTACCATTATCAATTCAATGGAAATCAACCAAAGTTGGACCTTAACTTCGTTTATGCGACTTCCTTTGATGCTGGTTTTCATTGAAAGAGTCATAATGATTATTAGTATTTGTTTTGTAATTAATCGTACATGTTAAGAAAGATTCAAACATCGATAATTTTAAAGTAAATTGTGATTTTTAAAATAATAATATTCAAGAGATTTGATTATCTTTAATATTGATCTCCAAAAACTATAAAAAGTTCGATCAATCTTGAGGAAACTAGCTATTAGCATTTCATAGGCTTCTTGAACTTTTCATTCTATTTGTAGAATTTGGAATAGTTCTTATAGAATTTCTTAGAAATAGTTCTTTGTAGAGATTTATAAGTTTTTCTAGAAAAAAAAAATTAATACACAGTAAACTTCTGAGGAAATTATGGAAGAAACTCCTAAGTTATTCTGGAGCAAGAAAAAAAATTTTTTCTTTGGTTTAAGAATAATTTAATTTTCTGCTTTAAAAAATTTTTACTTCATTCAAAAAATTTTAGATTTCCTTAACTCTATTTACTTGATTTAAAAAAAAGTGGCCTTTACCTCTATTCTTGTCTTCTTCTACTTGTTTGTTAGTATAAGTATCGTGAGTTCAGATTCTATGGCCTTGATTTTTGGTTCCCGTTCAAGACGCAAAGATTACATTCGGTCGATCAATTAAAAGTGATTTCTGTAGAAAAATAAGAATAACAAGTGTTTTTTTCTGACTAAATAAAAAACTTGTATGTAAAAATATCTGTAAATTATAACTGCATAACATTTTTCGTGATTATCTTATTAGAAATTGAAAACAGTTTTAAGAAACGATTTAGTTTTATTGAAGATAATTCATTGCTCCAAAATAAGTATGAGTTCTCAATTCACTTGGAAGAATTATATTCGAGGAAACGTTATATGTTTGAAACATATTTCGCTTCAAAATTTTGAGTTCAAAATGGTGGTTAAAATAATTTTCATAAAATGTTTTAAAAGCTTTTAAGAAAAATATTTCTTGACTAAATACTCTAGGGTATCCCATTTTGCCTTTGATCTTTAATAATATACATTTTAAACAGGTTTTTCGATCGGGTCTAAAAAAATAATCAGCTCTTAACATCAAAAACCACGTCAATTGCTACCAGTCCGCTCAATACTGGTTCATTCGTTCTTGGCGGAGTTATCGTTGACGAAAGAAAACCGAGAAAAGTGAGAGCTCACCAGTGCTCAAAATCATACAAAAGCTATTTCTTTGAGCTCGAAGAGCTTAAAAACATCATAAGTGCAATTTTAAGCGTTTAGGTATGGAATTAGCGGGAAGTTGCAGGGATAGCTTTCAGGGTCAACTGTTTTCTAATTTTTTTAAATTTTATTTAAAATTATTTTTAGTTCATTCAATTTCTTACAAATAATCTCTTATGAAGTTTTATATTTTTTAGAATTGTGAGTTATTCGATTTTTAATGCAAACTATCATTAAAATTTGCTCAATTTGAACTAAAATGTAATTACTGCTTGATTTCTACAGGGTTTAAGATTCGATTTTGTTAATGAAAGACTAAAAAATAATAGGTGGATCCAATTTTTTTGATCGGCTGTATTAAATTTGACGTCTTTTTAGTAGATTTCATAGAAATCTAACTATTGCATTGGTCCTCATGACGGAACTTTTGAAAAATTTTGCTAAATTTCGACTCAGCTCGTCAAGTGAATTCAGAAAATGCATATGGTTCAAAAGATTATATATGTATGTATTTATATATATATTTATATATATATATATATATATATA
>NW_025402088.1:0-2713 GCF_020080835.1 Cotesia glomerata
ATATATATATATATATATATATATATATATGGCATATAGTATATATATATATACTAGCTGTTGGTGCCACTCCACTCCTGCTTCTCGCCTGGGTTGGCGCTTTATAGAATTTAAATTTTTAGATCTAGACGAAATTTAATTAGAGTATTGTTTTGATTTGCATAGATTCCAAATGAGTATTGAAAGTTTAGTTAAAGTCATTGCAAGTCTCATAAGTAAAGTTAAAATCTGTCTAGCTTCAATTGCGAAGAATTTTTTTGTTATTTAAAATTTTCTCAGTGACATCAATATCTTATAGAAAATAAATTTAACATGTTTTTTATGAATTCTATTTAAATAAGTAGCTAAATTTATTTTTCACATACCCAGTGTTTGGAAAATGCATTCATTTTAATCAGATACATTCCCGCGATCCTGCAATAAGAACAATTTATAAGTTATGTAATCACCAAAAATAACATGTATATAAAATTCTTAATCTGTTGACCGAATTACTACATGTAATGTTAAGTTTTGGAAACCTAGCAATTACTTTTTTCCCGCTCCTAAAGAGACGTTTGCTGTAAGGAAATTTTTAGTAAATGTTATTAAATCTCAATAGATATGGTTGAAATTTCATGTTTCAAAAAGTTCTAGTTTATAAACAACAACATTTTCAGTAGATTTCATAGATATCTAACTATTTAATTTCATGAAACTAATTAATTTTCAGATAATGATCATAACCAAACATACGATCAGCATATAAACATAAATTTTCGACACTTAGTTCACCAAAAATAATTAACTTCTTTTTCTTAAACTTTTTTTAAATGACGTTAAATCAATCAAATATCAAGGTTATGTAATAAAAACAAAAAAAAATCGTATTAAAAACAAATGAATAAAAAATGAGAGTCTTTTATTTTTCTTAGCAGGAAAAAATGTATGTAAAAGTAAATCGTAAAAAAAATGAGAAATGGTTGATAAAATCCAAAAAATAAGTAGCCCATAACCATCTACGGAAAATTCTGCGTCGAATGGTAGCAGTCCCATCCCGATAGCTTCAGTAGTTTCGACGTCAACTTTAGTCATAGAAACCCTATTTCGCTTATATATATTACACCCACGCATCCGCCCACGCATCTGCCCACGCATTCACCCACGCGTTGGTAGATGGAACTAAATTCTCAAAAAAAAAAAAACGTAATACCCTTCATGCCTAAATGAAATAATTAGTGAAATTTTCCACCCACGCATCCGCCCTTGCATCTGCCTACGCATCCACCCACGCGATGGTAGATGGAACTAAATTCTCAAAAAAAAAAAAAAAAAAAAAAAAAACGTAATACCCTTCATGCCGATAAAAAAAAAAACAAACGAATTGAAGAAAAATGCTTGTCTTTTGTTTTTATCGGCGGGAAAAAATGTTTATCAAAGTTAAATAGAAATAAAATGGTGAAAGAATGATGGAATTCAAAAAATAAGTAGCCTATAACCATCTACAATTCATTCCGCGTCGAATAGTCCTAGTCCCATGTCAATACGTTCAGTAGTTTTTGCGTGATTGACGGTCTACGAAACCCACTTTCATTATATACGTATAGATATATATATATCTTCTCCGCTACATGCTGCTATATATCCATCAGCATCATATATATATACAGGCATACATATATATATATCTTCTAATATATAAAATTCATCGTGTCACAATGTTCGTTTCCCCATACTCCTCCCAAAACCGGCTTGACCACCTTCCTTATGAAATTTTTATGCATATTCAGTAAAGTTTTGCTAAGAATCGGCTACTATCTATTTTCTAGCCTCTGTGATGGGGGTGTTCAATTCCTAAAGATTTTTTTTATTTTTTGATAAAAGGTTCTTTTTTTTTTTATTTTTGGCCATGTGGCATCAAAAATACATACAACTCTAAATTTTCACTTTTTATCACCAACCCTTGCTTGTTAATAGTCATTTTCATAATTTTATCATTTTCTATCCTGCTCGATAACAATCAATTGTTATCAACTTGGTAAGTTAATCTCTCCAATGTGTATCACCGAGCTTTACTCTCTTACCCTGTAAAGGCATAAGGAGTAGGGATGTTACCTCTACAGTTTGCACCAATGATATTAGTGTTTTTGCTTCAAGCGTAGTAGTTAAACATTTTTACTATCTCAGTGTAACTCTCATATCAAATATATTCTCGAGTAACTTTATTATTTATTTATTAATAACTAATATTATTGAATATAATTAATTATTAATAACTAATAAAATTATTAATTTTGAGTGTAAATCGCACGATCAGTTAATTAAGTGACTTACACAACCTCTAAAATACTCAACACGTGTCACGAGTTCCCGCAAACAACGGCTATTGAGTTGTAAGTGTAATCATTTTTTACGTTTATTATAAAATCAAAAATTATTATTTCTTATTTATAACGAAAATATTGTTGGGAATGGTGAAAAACGAATTCGGTGAAAGTTAGATTTTTATTACAATTGGGAAATTTTTTTTTGTGATTATTTATAAGAGCTCTAACTTCGACAGAATTTTTTTTTTTCACTATTTCTAACAATATGTATTTTCGATATAACTGAGAAACATAAAATTATTGACTTTCGTGAAACTATCTAATTTTTACATGTATATTTAATGTAATTAAAGATGAAATAAATGATTAATATAATATATATATACTAGCTTACCCGGCAAACGTTG
>NW_025402089.1:0-2711 GCF_020080835.1 Cotesia glomerata
GTAAAGAAGGCCCCGTGTACTCCGTTACAAGATGAAACATTTCCGGGTTATTACAAAAACGCTTTTTTCGATTTTTTCGATAAGCAGATATCTCACAGGCACATCGGCAACCGGTTCTGTTGAGCGCTTTTGGCGGCGATCGATGCGGGTTTCAAAGGTTAAGAGCTGAATAGTTTTTGAGGTCGATCGGTTCAACCAATTCAAAGAATATTTAAAAATGAAAAAAACATTTTCACATTTTACAAATTTCTCGAAAGTCTACTGAATTGAATCAGGTTTCAACTTACAGAAAATCTAAGGTTTGGCGAAGACCTTTCGAATGACATCAAGCCGCGACAAATCAGGTTCAGCGGTTTCAGACTCACTACAGCTTAAACATGCACCTGTAAAACCCAATCCGAACAAAACACAGTTTCACTGTAAAAAAATCGCTTGCCAAAGTCCACGTTCATAAGACTGTTAAGAAAAAAAAAAATTTCTTATTTCTTTACAAAAAGATATAAAATAAAAAATTAAAAATCAGCAAATAACCGATATGAATTCCATATTTGATTTTCGGAAATTAAAAAAAAAAAATTTAAAATTGTGTAAAATTTAAAAATTAAAAAAAAAATTTTTGGAACGTATTTGAAGTGTGCGTGGTTTATGCAAAATATTTTACTTTTAATAAGAGAAATTCGTAAAATCTATTTACTAGGACTTTAAAAAAATTGAAATACACAATGACGCACACCAAGTACGTTCCAAAATTTTTTTTTTAGTATTTAAATTTACAATAAAATTTTTTTTAATTTCCGAAAATCAAATACAATCATATCGGTTATTTGGATTTTTTAATTTTTTTATTTTATATCTTTTTGTAAAGAAATAAGAAATTTTTTTTTCTTAATAGTCTTATGAACGTGGACTTGGCGCGATCCACAGATTCGGTAGAATCTGGCGCCAAGGCCCGTTCAAAAATCCCGTTGTAAACGGAGCGCCAGACTACTGACTGTGTTTACTGTAAGCAGAACGGTATTTCGAGGTTGCAAAATTTTATTTAATAATATGGTTCTCCTTTTTCCAAAATGATATATTATAAAAGTAATTTATACTTTATTTTACTGATATTAATTAATTATAATCAATTATAACACTTAATTCACTTAAAATTATTAAATTTTATCAACACAAACTATAGTAAGCCCAGAAATTTCGATCCTGACTTTTTTTCGATGGGGAATGGTGACCGCCACAGACTAGATAAAATGAATATGTGTAGTAATCCTCCTATAGATAAGCAACTACAGTTAAAAAAAGTAATTCACAGCTTACATTTACGGCCGCCAGGGTGCACTGGAATTACATCTACATAAACTGTAGCTTTAAGGGGATAGTTTGCAGTAAAAAATGGGGTCGGCGACAATTGCAGTCAACACGAGATTTAAGTTGGTACCAATTGTAAATTTTCATTATAATTACAAAAAATATTAAAATCCGAACAAAAACAGTTTCACTGTAAAAAAGTCGCGCCAAGTCCACATTCATAAGACTATTAGGAAAAAAAAATTTTTTTTTTCTTTACAAAAAGATACAAAATAAAAAAATTAAAAAATCCAAGTAACCGATATGATTGTTTATGATTTTCGGAAATTAAAAAAAATTTCATTGTAAATTTAAAAATTAAAAAAAAAATTTTAGAACGTACTTGGTGTGCGTCATTGTGTATTTCAATTTTTTAAAAGTCCTAGTAAATAGATTTTACGAATTTCATTAAAAGTAAAATATTTTGCAACCGCGCACACTAAATAAGGTAAAAGCCCCAATAGATGATCATGTACCAGTATATGATCACTCCATGTATTTGTATACCTATATTTGTGAATATAGATATACAGATACATGGAGTGATCATATACTGGTACGTGATCATCTATTGGGGCTTTTACCTTACGTTCTAAAATTTTTTTTTTAATTTTTAAATTTACAATAAAATTTTTTTTAATTTCCGAAAATCATAAACAATCATATCGGTTACTTGGATTTTTTAACCCTTTTTATTTTGTATCTTTTGTAAAGAAAAAAAAAAATTTTTTTTCCTTAATAGTCTTATGCGAATGTGGACTTGGCGCGACTTTTTACAGCTGAAAACTTGTTTTTGTTCGGATTTTTCGCCAGTGAAACTGTTTTTTGCGTTCGGATTTTAGTATTTTTGTAGTATTATAATAAAAAATTTCACAATTGGTACCAACTGAAATCTCGCGTTGGCTGCATTTTTTATAGCAAACTATCCTTTTGAAGCTACATTTTATGTAAAAACAATTCCAGCGCACCCTGGCGAATGTCGATGCAAGCTGTGAAATGTATTTTTTTAACTGTAGTTTCCCATCTATTGGAAGATTACCATGCATTCTCGAATTATTTAGTCTGTGGCATGTCACTTTTTACATAGAAAAAAAAGTTAGGATCGAAATTTTTGAGCTTGCTATAGTTTGTGTTGATAAAATTTAAAAATTTCAAGTAGATTAATTATTATAATTGAATATAATTAATTAATATCAGTAAAATAAAGCATGAATTACTGTTATAATATAAAATTTAGGAACACGAAGTACCGTAGAATTAAATAAAATTTTGTAACCTCAAAATACCGTTCTGCTTACAGTAAACACAGTCGGTAGTCTGGCGCTCCGTTTACAACGGATTAGAACGGAACTTGGCGCCAGATTCTA
>NW_025402090.1:0-2711 GCF_020080835.1 Cotesia glomerata
CGTAAAGGGATTCCCCTCCCCCCCTAAAAGGAGAAAAAAAAAAACCTACACACACACACACACACACACACAGACATACGGACATCACCGCGGAAACATTCGGGGAGGCTTCCTAGGACCTCAAAACGTCAACATCCGTTGAAAACTCGATTTTCGAAAAACGGGGTAAAACCAATAACTTCCCGATTTTTGAAAATTTTCAATTTTCTTAGCGGGAAGTTAAAAATTTTTTTTATATGACTTTTTGGGGAAGGGGCCGTCGTGCCCCAGAAAAAAAAATTTTTTTTTCGATTTTCTCTGAAATTTCGATTGATTCACTCGAAATAGATGGAAAATAAATAAATTTGATGGTTAAAAGCCACAAAATGAAAAAATTGGCTTAAGGGGGCCGTCGTGCCCCAGGCTCCCCTACAAGTATGATAGTTAAAATTTTTATCAATCTCAAGTTTAAACATTTCAGAATTTTTTTCAATTAACAAATTGACATTATACATCTCTGCATTAATATACTTCTAATAAAATATACATAAAAGAATTAAATGCTCTTATAGAATTATAAAAAAATAACTACCTGTCTTTCAACTTTTACGACTCTGGATGCAAGGCTGATTTTGGACACATATACATCTCTTGCTTTCGAGCCCTGTCGTCCAAGAATTTGATCTAATCTAAGAGAAAAAAGTACAACAATGTATCAGTTTTTAGCGACCTATATGTTTAATAATAAACTGCATTAATTTTGCAAGCATAATACTTTGACATTATTTTAATCAACTACATAAGCATATTAATTGTATTTTGCGTGCAAAGTAATAATCTAATAATGTATGAACAGACATTAATACGTCATATTTTATTAGTCTATTGAACTTGGAAAAAAAGCTACAGTGAGTAGACAGTAGTTGCGATTGCGAACGTAGTTTGTTTTTTCTCGAATAAGCTTGCAACTGACACAAATAAAAATTTAACTAATCGGATTATTTCATTCACGGAAGAATAGAAGATACATACAGAAAAAAAAGTAAAAGTATTTTATTGAACACAAAATCGAATGTTGAAATTGGTGACAGTGGTTGTGAGCTGCTGATGTCGTTATTGTTTCATGGGTGCTATAGTTTTTTTGGGAGTGTCAACTTTCTACTTATTAAACAATTCACAAAACGATCACAATTAAAACAGAAATTTTTAGGAATTGATCCCACCGTTTTTTTTTTATTTAGATTTTTTAATTAAATTGTT
This sequence comes from Cotesia glomerata, assembly GCF_020080835.1. Lineage (NCBI taxonomy): Eukaryota > Metazoa > Arthropoda > Insecta > Hymenoptera > Braconidae > Cotesia > Cotesia glomerata. The sequence continues at coordinate 1,240 of NW_025402090.1, forward strand.
GATACTTTGATAGAAAAATTAATTTGATTCAGGAAATTTTATTCTAAAAAAAACTAAATATCTGGCTTTAAGAATTTAAAATAATAATTCAAATTCTTCAATTGAAAATAAATTTTTTTTTTCATTTAAGAACTTGATTTTGGTTGAACACGAGCTCAATAAAGTACTTCATCAAAGGATAAAAGTATAAAATGGGGCATACTCTGGTTTTCATTCAAGTGATATAATTAACTGATTCTAAAAATGCATGTCATTCCCAAATAAAAACATAAGTATTTATTAATAATTAACAACTTCTTCTAACAACGAAATTAATGCTGTAGCCATGCTTACATCAAAATTTACTTATACTTTGCACGCTTATCACACACTGAGAAAAAAAAATACTTTTGCTCAATTAACAATTTCTTGGCTCAAGAAATTCCCTGACAATCAAATATTCTATTATTATTCATTATTGATTTTTAAAGAGAAGAACATCAATATTTATTTTTGGATAATAGATAAACAAAAGAATAGCTTTATTTAAATTAAGTAAAAATTACTTCAATCAATTCAACAATTTCTTGAGCTAAGAATATATATTCTTGAAAATTTTCAAGAACATAAATTCTTGTATCAAGAAAATTTTCTTAATAAAAGTATTTTTTTTCTCAGTGCATAATATTTTATTTAACACTCGAAAAAGAAATATTAAAAAAATAAATAATTTAATTAAACAATCGCTGCAAGTAATTCGTAGAGAGTCGAAATTTTCAGTTAGGAAGGTTAGCATAAAGAGGTTTATTAGGGGTGTTCGAATCGAATCGAATCGAATAGTACTATTCGATTCGAAATTCGAATCGAATATTCGAATAGTTCGAATAATTCGAATATTTCAAATAATTCAAACAGTCGTTTTCTGTCAATAAGCTAACTAATTTTGGTGTAAAAATTGATTCGTTTTATTTTATTTGACTAAATGCAGTCTTCATAATTATTTGATAGTAAAATCTGCTTATTATATTTGTCATAAATACTTCTTGGTGCGTATTTCAGGACTCCCCCTACTTCGGTGCACCCTCGCCATTTGACATTTTCAGGAAAAATTCGATTTTCTTTTAACGAAATAAGGGTATCTCTACGACACGATGATTCAGACATTGAAAGACTGTAAAGGTCGCAATGAGAAAGCGGACCAACAATTAAAAAACGTCGCATAAGCTTTTTGGCATAAAAGATTTTATGAAATCCATAATATTTATCATATTTGTGAAATATATAAAAGATTAGTGTAGGTATTCGAATGAAGAGTCTCGATAAGTGTAACATCAAGATGAGCTTACTTAATTAAAAATATCATCAGTGAACAAAATACAACGTCATTTCTCAATTATTGACATTTTTTTAAGTGTAAGCTCATTCTAAAGTTAAGCTAGTCAAGACCTTGTATTTGACTACGCACACGAATTTTTTCATATTTTTTATATCTT
>NW_025402091.1:0-2704 GCF_020080835.1 Cotesia glomerata
GTAAAATCTATTTACTAGGACTTTAAAAAATTGAAATACACAAATGACGCACATTAAAGTATGTTCTAAAAATTTTTTTTTTAAAATTTTTAAATTTACCAAGGCCAAAATTTTTTACTCTCTGAAAATCAAGTAAACAATCATAGGTCAATTACGTGAATTTTTTAATTTTTTATTTTGTATTTTAAAAGGAAAAAAATTTTTTTCCTAACAGTCTTATGAACGTGACTTGGCGCAATACTTTACAGTGAGATTTAAGTTTTTGCTCGGATTTTCAAATTCTACAACAAAATGTACTATAATTTCCTAGAAAATCATATACAACCAGGTATTTTTGGAAGCTCTGATATATGTTTGTAAAATTAACAATGTGAATAAAATGATCTTAAGCTCTCTTTGATATGTATATGATTTAATTCTGCTAGTTCATTTAAATATTTAGGTAAAAGTTATTTTGGAGGCTTATTGTCGTGGCACAAGTAAGATAAAGCTAGTGTCACAGCGCTCAGCAATTGCATTGCATCGATTAAGAATGAATGACCCAAATCCTAGTGCTCAACTAAAACGAAAGCCGGGTAACAGCAATTCTGCATTGCCTATTTTTTACTCAAAGTGCGTGTATTACCCAAATCTCTAAATATCTGAGCTTTTATATCATTGCTCATCTTGCCAACTACCAAAAGCGTTAAGTTTATAGGCTTCTCAAAATAAAGTCTATATGAGCATACACATTTATACGGCGGTGTCTTCGATCGGCTACCTGCATCGTTTATTGCCGATTAAAGTTAACCTCATGCGAGTTCTATAAGCGCTTTGTGACAACTTATGAGGGCCTGGTTTTTTGGAGATAAGCTAGAGTATGAAAACAAATATTAAGCTATGCGGTGATTTAAGTAAGACTGATACGCTAAAAGTGCTCTTTGCGAGAACAACGACGTATCAGCGTTCGTTTATGTAACGAGCTGTAATTTTTTGGAACTTTCGCTTTCAATTGAAGTTACATCAGCTGCCACATTGGAGGAATTTCGCAATGTTTGTTTCCGGTTCTTGCGCGCTTGGGAGCAAGTCAATGAGCATGGAAAGTGAGTGTTAAATTTGAAAGATGCGGTTTGATGATGAGGTTTTGAAAATGTCCCCTATAATTACTATTACTACTGCTATTGTTATTTTTTGTTAATAACTCTTTCTTTAAGATTGCTATGTATTATTACCAGTTTATTACATTGACTACTGCTAAGTAAGTGTGTTTTTCTTATAACTACCTTTGTAACTTATGTAAGAGAAATATGGTCACAGGAAGCTAAGCTACATGACCGAGAAATAAATAAATAAATAAACCATAATCCGGTTACTTAGATTGTTACATGTTCTCGGAAATTTTAAAATTTTATTTAAAAATTAATAAATTATTATTTTTGATTGATTATTATTATCCGAGGTATTTCGTCATGAAAATACCTCGAGATAAGAGATTTCTGGGAACGTCCAACGCAAGCCCAGTAGACTAAAGCAAGTCTACGTTGTGGGATTTGGACTGCAAAGTTGATGTTCACATAGAGGTAACCTGAGATGCAAACGTTGCTAAAAATTCATTATAAAAACCTCATTGTAATAATTATTTCACATACATTCTGTCTTCAAGCACTTCATCTAGAAGCAGTCAGTCCTCGGACTTAGCAGAAAGGAGCAATCTCTGCTGGTCCGAGGCTGAAACTCTACGCTTTCCTTATTAATAGAATTCTTTTGTTAGTGGTTAATCACCAGTGTATGGAGATTTATTAAAACCTTACCCCCAGGGTGTGAGCGCTTCTTAGCTGTTCTTACCCTGGTGAATCGCCAAAGCGCTAGCCAGCCGCGTTTAGGCACTCCATCCATCACCTATCTGAGGGCAGGTTGGTGAAAGTAACATAAAACTTATAAAATTTTAATTTTAAAAGTGACTTCGCGGGTAAACCAGTGAGCACGACTTTCACCTGGAGTCTATTGACATCCTAATGAGGTCAAAATTTGGACTTAAGGTAGTAGCTTACCGTTAGAACAAGGAGTCAAATCCCAAAACCTAACCTTATTTGGTTAACGTAGTAGGTTTCCCTATACTAAATCACGTTGGAGAAAGAGAGACAGAGACAAATTTTGAATGTTTTTTATTAGTAAATATTTTTATTCTTAACTTATAATAAGTTATTTTGAATTTACTACAAAAGTTGCTACGGACCATTAATTTATAACTGTAATTTTATGATGCAGTTAATGAATAACTTCAACGAAATTGTGAAGTTGATTTTATTGTGAAGTAATGGAAATTTAAATCGTCAATATGTTGCTACGGACAAATGATTTTAAACAAATTAATTTTTGGTGAGTGATTCGGTGATGTTAACAAAATGTTTTTTTTAATTGATTTTTGTGAAGTGATCACCATTATTATGCACCAAATCTACGTGCAGATTGCTCCAAAAAGCTGAAAACTTACTGGACACAAATTCAAGTAAGATTATTCTGATTTATTAAAAAATTAAATTTTCATGGAAGTGATCGTCTTGCCGTCAGAAGATTGAGGTCCATTTTCAACGATTAATTCCGGCAACGAACTTCAACTTTTTATTTAGAAAATTGTTGCTATGAACTTAAAAATTTTAACCACGTTTTTGCGCACAAATTTGCGACTTTATGTGACATTAGAGTTCTAATTTTATATATCTTT
>NW_025402092.1:0-2702 GCF_020080835.1 Cotesia glomerata
TTCTAGTCGGGTAGTGAATGCTCACCGAATTTGAGCTCTTAATATTGATAGGAAGGTTATGCTCATCACAGTTTTAAATTTTTCGTTAGTCTCTTATAGAAAAGATCATATCTCATTATTAATCAATTTTTTAATCAAATCTTTATACATATTTTTGTAGAAAATTAAACGATCTACGAAAAAGATCTGATATGTATAAGCGATTACATTAACCATTTCAAAGATATCCAAAATCATAGTTCAAAAATTTATCAAAAATTTTTTAACTTCCCGCTGTAAAAATTGAAAATTTTCAAAATCGCGAAGTTATTGCTTTTACCCCGCTTTGCGAAAATCGAGTTTTCATCAGATCTCGACGTTTTAAGGTCACAGGAAGCTTCCCTGACTATTCCCGCAATGGTGTCTGTGCGGCTGTATGTATGTATGTAAGCCTCTTATAACTTTTAAACGGCTCGGCCGATCGGATCGAAATAGGTGGCGATCAAAGAGTATCATGATCAATAAATTTCGTTTCACCCGTTTTGTGAAAATTGAGGTTTCGCCGGATCATGACATTTTTAACCCTAATTTGGTCACCATTATTTTAGTTTCTCGTTCGCACTATAGGCAGTCTCTATGGGATTGAGTAGCTGTTATGTGGCGTCCAAAAGCTATACGGGTGACCACTCTAGAGTTAAAAGGTCTGAAAACTTCCCAGAACTATTCTCGCAGTGGGTGTCCGTGTGGCTGTATGTGGCATGTATGTGTGTGTGTGTGTGTGCGGGTGTGTGTGTGTGTGTGTGTGCGTGTTTGTGTGTGTGTGTGCGCGCGTGTGTGGGTGTGTGTGTGTGTGTGTGAGTGCGTGCGCGCGTGCGATGATGTGTGACATTGATGTGTATTAGGGGTGCTTTTTTTTTTCAGTTCCATACAAATGAGAATTTTGTTGCAAGTACCCAAAAAAAAATTAGAGAAAACAGGTTGACCCTAAAACGCCATCCCTGCAACTTCCCGCTAATTTTGTTAATACCTGGCAGCTTTTTTTTGAGTTTTTCAAGCTTAAAAATACAATCTGTGTGTTGTTTGGGGAGCTCTCCGAGAGCTCAAAAAGATATCTGCACATGCTTTTTGAGCTCTTTGAGGCTCAAGAAGTTTGAAAGAAGTTTTATAGACACAATTTTTAAATTTTCAAACCGCAATAACTTTCGAATGAATGATCAAATTGAATTTTTACGGGGTTGGCAGCATTCTACGCAGTTTTTAAGCCTCATAAAGATTTTTTTTAAGTTTTAATTGGTCAAACGAGAAATTTCCGAATAACTCCGAAAAACACTTTTTCGGTTTTTCTTTCGTTCACACGATATCTCTCACGAAAAAATCAACCGATTTCGACCGGATTGTGGCGGCGATCGACGTAGTTTTTCAAGGTTGAGAGCTGAATTAGTTTTTGAAATCGATCCGGTTGCGAAGCCGTTTAAAAGTTACTCCAAAAAACCACATCTGAAAAAATTTTTTCCTATTTTTTTTAGATTTCTCCAAATTTCTTCTAAAATCTATCGAGGCAGAATCGGTTTCAAAATTAACCCAGGAAATCTAAAGTTTGCTAAGCCCTTTCGAATGGTTCAAACGTTCAAAAGTTATAGAGAGGTTTACATACTTACACTCACACACACACACACACACACACACAAGCACACACACACCCACACCTTGGGGCAAAAGGGAGAAACTGCTACCAGGCGCGCGTCTCCCCGTAGCGGATGGGGAGGAGTAACTGCTCTCGCTTATTACCTGGTACAGAGGGTAGGAGCCAAATAAAATACGTTCCCGTGGACAAAAACTCCCACTTTAAATGGGTTTGGTCGCACTAACTGACCTAACAAGACGATCGTTCCCTTTGGCTGCTTGACCCACTGGGAGTGACCAGAACCTCGATGTCGTAGTTTCCAAACTGGTGCAGGCCACGGCTGATATGTGAGGCTTCGCTCTGCCGGAGGTGTAAGTTGCAGCAGTGGATCAGGAGCCAGCCACTTCCAGGGCCTTGATCAGGAAGTACCGCAGTGAGTGGTAGGAAGATCCGGAATCTTCACCGCCATCCGAGGCGAGTCCTGGTCCGTCCGTGTATTCCGGGAGGACTGGCTAAGTATAGTCGGCTAGGCCTCAGGGAACTCGGGTAGGAGTACTTATCTCCGAGGGTACACCGGTTCTAGTTATGACAACCCGCTCCCACTCCCATACGATGCGCTGGTGAATTTAAAAGTATGAGTAAAATTCAAGGAGAAAACTTAACAATAGTGAAAACGGGCCTTATGTCCAACAAGCAGCGATTGAAGAAAGCGCTAAAAATGAAGCGGTCGCAAGCGTTGGAACGCCTTGAAAAGCTGACAAATTGAGCTAAATGACTTCCCAATCCAACCTAAGGTCAATATCCACAAGGAGATTAAGACCAAGATGACCAGCGTAGCCAATGCCCTCCAGAGATTCAAGAAATTTGATGAAGAATGGCGTTTAACAGTACGACGCACTTCTCGCACTACACCGGAGAGAAGCATTCAAGCAACTGTCGTGAATGAAGAAGCAATGGACACTGGAGCCGAAGGTGACGGTGAATCAGTCGCGGAAGACAGAAGCAGAACTAGCAGTAAGTCAACTAAGAGAAAAGATCGATCTTCTCCCGACCCAACGATTAGCCAAGTTGTGAAGAAAAAGGACCTGAAACCAACCCC
>NW_025402093.1:0-2702 GCF_020080835.1 Cotesia glomerata
AAATCAAAAACGAACGACCTTTTATATGATTATAGCTTTGCCTGAAAAAATTCATTTATTTATGAATTTTTAATATTGCACGGGAAAAGTTCAAATTTTAATTTAAAATTGTACAAGTATTTTATGAATATAAAAAATGTTATAGAATAAATTATCATACAACCATCCATGTGTATGTTTGAAAAATTTTTTTTTCATTAAATTCTATTTATTAACCGGTCTAAATACACAACAGACTAAACATTGTTTGAGTTCTACTTTCTTCGGATAAACCAGTTGTTCAGTGTCTGCGGAATTATCATTGAAGAAAGTGTACATTCTATAATCTTATGGTTGTTGCCTGTAGATGGCACTTTCATTCGATTGAGCGAGTTTCAAATAATCTTAGTCTCTTGATAATATACTTAACACAACTATGTGTTTGATACATTGTGTCATATGCTAACAACAATATCATAATAACAATAAATAATATTGGTAATCATAATAATAATAACAATATTGGTAATTATAATACTGAAATAATAACATCCGTAATAATGAATCGATGGTAACAATAATAGCAATAATAATACTTATCATTATCATTATTATTACTCAAATAATTGTTATTTTTATTCAATTTATGTGTATTGCAGTATCAAATCTAAATTAAAAAATTTTTTTTATTACAAAAATGTTAAAATTTTCTTTTTTTTTTTTTTTTTCTTTTTTATTTGTTTAAAGTCGCATAAACTACTAAGGTCATAAGCGACTACGGTAGGGGGTAAACTTTTGAGATTGGAACTCGTTTGTATTTCTTAGGCTGAGCAGAATAATACACTCAAATATTGAAAATATTCATTGGTGTACGCCAGATTCGAACCCGGTCCAATGCTTTGGTAGCAAGGGCCGGATCCGATAGACTACTGCGTGCCTAAAATTTTCTTTGTAAATGTAAGAAATGTATAATTTTCATCGATAATTTAGTTTATCAATTTAAATCGGAGGCGTTTACGCGGATTAGTAACTTTAAATTTTTTAATGTTACTAGCTACTATGAGAAAAAAAAAATTTTAATGTTTTTATCAGGATTTGAGAGCTCTAAAATTTACACTATTAATATGGGCACCTTCAGATATGATGTTCAGTTGTAACGCCATATTTTAAAATCGCGTAAAAAGCATGGCTATAACTATTTTTTTTTAATTAATTTCTTTGATTATTTGATCACTTATTCAAAGCAGCTAAATGATTTGGCATTTCTTTTACATACACTGTACATACAATCAAGGGCAGAAGGTTTACTAGATACAACATAGCATACTTATTTCTTTAAGTTACAAGTGTAATGTAGAGGCGAGCAAAAAATGACACTTAACAAAAAAAAAATGAAATCAGGCAAAAACGGTTTCACTGTAAAAAATTGCGCCAAATCCACGTTCATAAAACTCATCTCAATAACATTTTGTACTTTAGAGAAAAAATTAGATTCGCAAAGTCATTGGGTCAATAGTTAAAGTATCAGTCTGAAGAGCGCAACGTACATGGTTCGAATCTCCGTCGGCACCAATCTTTTTTTAAGGACCTAATCCCAAGTCGAGGCATGAACTTAGACTATGATCAGAAATGAACATGCCTGGCCGGGTCTATGTCAGACCCGGTCATTTTTCATATGCCTGATCAGACTTGAAGACTCATGCCTGTTCATATCTGATCAGATCTGATCATTTTTCCCGAGGAAATGATTAAGCCAGTTGGGTTCTGAAAGGCATATTCCAAGAAAATTATGAAATTTTTCTATCGAAAGATAAAATATATTAACAATTCACTACCAAAATTTCAGATTGATTTACCACACCGTTTTTGAGTAATGAATTTTTCGAAATTGCATCATTTATACGCAGAGGTATGCAAATGGTCAGAGTTAGTTTGAAATCTTCTACACCATTCCGAGTGATGCAAAATAATTTCATTCTAACTTCACCATCTTTCTATACTTCTGCGTGTAAATGTTGCGTTTTCGAAAATTTACTGCTCAAAAACAATGTAATAATAATTAATCTGGAATTTTGGTGGTGAATTATTAATATAATTATCTTTCAATAAAAAAATTTCATAATTTTCTTGAAATATGTCTTGCAGGATCTATCTTATCTACCTTAAATCATTAAAATGTGATGAAAATTTCGATTTCGATTTCCCCTGAACGCTATATAGTTGATTCAGATAATGAAATTATCAATTCACAAAAAAAGATATTGATTTCTTTATTAAATAAATAAATTATTATTGATTCAAATTGGATGAAATCTTTTTTTTGATTCAACATAAATGAAAAATTGCAAGAGATTAACTTTGAGACATGAGCCACCAATATCGATTATTTAAGAAGGATTGGACATTATTAATAATCTACAATTGTTAATGATGTAGCTGAAAAAGAACTCCGGTCTTTCAAAGAATACAGCAACAATTTAACTCATAAATAAGAACAATAACATTAGTTGGTGCAAATTATTGATGAAAACAAAAATACTTATCCGCATAATGCGATTAAAAATTGCTCAACAAGTAAATACGAATAGAGACAGAAAAAATACAAATAAGCGGCAATATTATTAAAAATGTATTTAATACATCGTATTGTTAAAGTTACTGTAACTATTAATCATTTTGATAAAATTTTTGGAACATTTATATAGATAAAATAAATGATTATG
>NW_025402094.1:0-2701 GCF_020080835.1 Cotesia glomerata
CAGCACTGGCGCGTCTCAGTCTTCGGGACCCATTAGCGTTAAGTGGCGGGTAAGTCTGAGGTTTCTTGGCTGATCGCGCAGCTGCGGTGAAAGCCAGGAAGTAGTGCAGTGCTCTGCTCCCAACAACATCAGCAGCCGTGTGCTCCAAGAAGGAAGCCAGTTTTGAACAAAGAGTTTCCTCAGCACAAATTTAACCAGGTATTGAGATTTACTACTTCTCATTATTAAATCAAATTCTTGATAATTCAATTATCTATAATATTTTTCCTAATAATAATTAAATAATTAATTAATTGTAATTAAATCTTATTCGTTAGCTCCGTGAGCATTCTTCGTGGGGATCTTATACCCGAAGAATGTTCTAGACCTCTTGGGTTTGGAAGTCGTGATTAATTAATTTATCAATTTGGCCAGTTCATAATTATTAACATCTTATGATTGGTTTAAATATATTTACTTTATTAATAAAACATTAATTTAATTTCTGAATATCGAGAATTATTGCAATCGGCGGCTCACGACCGGTCAAGCGTCGGTCGCATACCCGAGGTCATATTTGCTACGCAGTTATGAACAACGGCGTCCATTTTGAGCACAAAAATTCCTTGTGAATTTTATTACGCAGAAAATATAAAAGTAACAATTGGACTATCATTACAATTTTTAACAATTGAATTATCATTTATTAATATAATTTGTCATTAGAAATTATTTAATTTCTTGAAAATATTTTATTTATTGATAATCAGTTACTGAGTTTCGACGCCATTGAGATCGAATTACCCGTGGATAATTTTTCCTGAATTTATTTGACATTGAGAAAAATTGTTTTATTAATTATTCATAAATCGAAAAATTCGACGTGGTCATTTATACATTGAACTATTGAAGACTAAAATTATTATTTTATTGGAATTATTTATAAAAAGATTTAACGGCGTGGATTAAGTCCCAGAAAATTAGTTAGAATTTTATAAAGAGTATTCTCAAGAATTTATTAAAGATTTAAGAAATAAAATTACGAGTTGGAATTGGAGTAAAATTTTACGTCGAATGTTCTTAAAAATTTATTTAATGTTGAGTATTAAACTCGTGTTAATTTTGGAAGAAGCTTAGGCGTCGTTTTAATCCGAAGTTATTGAAGGTTCTGTTTTATTAATAGTGGAAATTGTTTATGGTTTTAATTGCGAGCTAATGACTGGGAAAATTGTAGTAAAGTTAACGTTGTTAGTTTTGGAGTTCAATTTTATAAGTTCGGAAGTAAAAAGTAAAGTAGAGTCAGTGTGTGTGAAGACGCGTGGGTTATGTGTGTGAAGACGTGTATGAGTGTTAACAGCGTTCCTTCGCATACGATTAGTCTCTTTGCGGAGTGCTTCGCTGTTATCTAAGAAGTTCTGGTCAGCCGTTAGTTAGGCTGTTAATTTTAAGAGGTCCTGGTCAGCCGTTAGTTAGGCTGTTAATTTTAAGAGGTCCTGGTCAACCGTTAGTTAGGCTGTTAGTTTTAAGAGGTCCTGGTCAGCCGTTAGTTAGGCTGTAGTCTTAAGTTGTTAATTGTAGTGTGAGTGCGTGAGTGATCACCATTTGTTATTTTATATGGTTAATAAATATCGATATATTGTTAAATAAAAATTTATTTCCTTCAGATCACCTTCCTCCACTTTCTCTCCCTGTAGATTATAAGCTCAGCTCTGGTTTCCGGTTCCAGGAACCGAGATACAAAATCCTGGTGGCGCCCTTGTTAATTTAGAATCATTTTTGCTAGGTATTGTTTTATTTTATTGAATTAATTAAAGGGCTAATGAACAGGCATAAAACACCTATTACAAATTGAATAATTTTTTGAAAAATGGTGATACAACTTTTATTACCGCGGAATCATATTGTTTGAAGTGTTTAGATAACACCAGAATTTTTTAAAATTTTTTAATTAATATTTAATTGCATAAAAATATTATTAAAAAACTACGCTCACTAGAATGGCGGCGCGTGCATACCAAAACTGCCGCGCAAAAGCCGATTTTCAACGCTTAATTAAAATTATTAACATTGCAGCTACAATTTCGGGAGTCGAGAACTTTTGTACTAAAATTTTCTGCTCTTTCAGAATCTTTTTCAATATTTCCGACGATAACTATACTTATACAAATTAAAAATCCGTCATTTTTTTTATTTCAGATCAGAGGAAGAGATCAATCGACCTGCAGCAGTCAGGTCCGTTTTTTTTGGAGAGAAGAACTTCAGCGCTATTTTTCTAATTAAAAAAAAATTTTTTTTTGTTCTAATTATGATTTTTGTGTAGTTGATAAGTAATAGAATAAGTGTAAAAAAAATTTGAAAGCATGTCATTACCTTCATATAGAAATAAAATTTTTAGAATAGCCCAAATTTTAGGCGGCTAGATCACCGGGTCCCCTCAAAACCTTAACTCCGAAAATGATTTGTCCATCAAAATCAGAAAGATAGAATCCTGAAGCTACGAAATAATTTTTTTAAAAGTTAACGACCATATTGTACTTAGATGAAACTCGTCAAAAATCACTTAAAAAATTTTGTAACTTTTGTTACTTTCATAGTTTTAGAAAAAAATTGAGTTCTATTAAAAAAAAAAAAAATAGTAAGCGAAATTTCATAGTAATTATGAGTATCTAAGTCATATTGTCCATAAAAGTACACAATGTTATGAATTAAATTTTATAAAATT
>NW_025402095.1:0-2700 GCF_020080835.1 Cotesia glomerata
GATGAGCTTATATCTTTAAATGTCAATAGTTTCCATACACGGTCATTTCCTAATTATTGACATTTTAAAGATATAAGCTCATCCTGATAGTTACACTCATCGACGCATTTGAGTACTACATCAATTTTTCATATATTTATATATATTATATATATATGTATATATGAAAAATATATCAAAAATGCATGTGGGTACTCAAATGAAAGCTCTTGATGAGTGTTACTCGAGATGAGCTTATATATCTAAAAATGTCAATAGTTTCCGAAATACACGGTCATTTCTACTTATTGACATTTTAAAGATATAAGTCGTCTGATTTACACTCATCAAGCTTTCATTGAGTACCCACATGCATTTGATATATTTTTCATATATACATATATATAATATATATAAATATATGAAAAATTGATGAAGGATACTTCAAATGAAAGGTCTCGATGAGGTGTAACATCGAGATGGAGCTTATATCTTTAAAAATGTCAATAGTTCCCGAAATACACGGTCATTTCTTTAATGATTTGCCATTTTAAAGAGAGGTCACTGGCCCATATGAATGAAGAAAAAATATATGATCAAAATGCATGTGGGTACTCCAATGAAAGCTCTTAATAAGTGTGTATCATGAGGATGAAGCTCATATCTTTCAAAATGACAATAATTAAGAAATTACCTTGTATCCAGAAAACTATTATTATTTTTAAAGATAGCAGCTTGTCTTGATGCAGACTCATCAATATCTTTCATTTGAGTACCACATTTGATGGCTTTTTCATATATTACATATATATATAATATATATAAACATATGAAAAATTGATGTGGGCACTCAAACGAAAGATCTTTATTGAGCGTAACATCAGGATGAAGCTATGTCTTTAAAAACGTCATTAATCAAGAAAATGACCGTGTATTTTGAAAACTATTGACATTTTTAAAGATATAGCTACACTCATCAAGAAAGTTGTTTGAGTACATTATTGGCTTTTGATATATCATATATACATTATATATATATAATATGCAAATGTATGAAAAATATATCAAAAAATGCATGTGGGTGTTATCAAATGAAAGCTCTCGATGAGTGTGTAACATCATGATGAGCTTATATCGTTAAAAATATATATTATATATAGGCGTGGTTACATGACAAATATATCAAAAATGCATGTGGGTACTCAAATAAAAGCTCTTGATGAGCGTAACATCGGGATGAGCTTATATCTTTTAACAATCCAAAATTTCTACTTTTTTTCATGCGTTAATTAATAACTCACCTGGACAAACCGACTCCAGTCTTGATGGCATCATCGGAGATAACCCTGGAACCTTTGATTCAGCTCAGTCCTGCCAGCTTACTCTAATTTATGACCCGACTGATTCAATCTCGGCCTCCTCTATGCTCATGCTGGGGTCACCTAACGCGGGGTTCTGTTCATAAACCTCCTTCTCATCTTCATCAGTGCGTCCCTCGCGGCAGTTCTCCTTGCAATTTTCGCCTGGATCTCGTCCACAGCCGCTGCTGGAGCCGCTTTTTTCTCTGCTGGTTCGGCGGGAGGTCACTGCAGTCCTCCTTCGCGGCGTCCACCGCAGCCAGGTACATTATCTCTGGAAAGTATAAACAGTTAGTTTATACTTTAAATAAACGGCTATTTTATTAAGCGGTTAAATAATGGACAACTTTAGTACGCAACATGTTTAAATAAAATCAAAAAATTAATGCGTTGACAGATCTTTTAAAGTTATGCACCACCTCGGGATCAACTTCTGGCGATTGCGCATGAAACATATTATTAAGTAAGCTCATCATTCTTATGTTAATTTAAGCGGTAAGTGATTATTATTTTTCTAAAATAAGTGACCCATCAGCCAGAATTCATTTTTTTAAAACTTTTGATCGACGAGTTAAAAATAGACAACTTACTATTATTTTCATGTCTCAATGCCGGCATTTTTAGAACTCCTCAGAGTCTTAGCTTTTAAGACCCACTATAAATTTTTTTTTAAAATAAATTTTTTTTTACCAAAAGTTTTCATGCCCCCAACTCTCAAAAAAAACCAGTTTTTTTAGTAATTTTTCATGTTTTTGGTCTTTTGAACCTTATAACTTTTTTATTAATCAATATTTTTGAACCGGACAAATTTTCTTAAAGAAGAGATTACAAGCTACAACTTTTGTCTCAAACATTTTTTTCTAGGACCAATCACTTTTTTTATAAAAATTGTCAAAGTTTGAAAACCAAAAATTTGCAAAAAAAATTCTTCAAACTTCACCAGAGGATTAAAAATAGACAACTAATTATTTTTATGTCTTCGCCGACATTTTTAGAATCTTCAGAGTCTTAGCTTTAAGACCCACTATAAATTTTTTTTAAAATAAATTTTTTTTACCAAGTTTTCAGCGCCCCCAACCCAAAAACCAGTTTTTTAGTAATTTTTCATGTTTTTGGTCTTTGAACGCTTATAACTTTTTTATTAACTCAATATTTTTTGAACTGGACAAAATTTTTTCTTAAAGAAGAGACGAGCAAGCTGCCAACTTTTTGTCTCAAACATTTTTTCTAGGACCAATCACTTTTTTATAAAAATTGCTCAAAGTTTGAAAAACCAAAAATTTGCAAAAAAAAAATTCTTCAAACTCTCACCTCAGAGACAAAAATAGACAACCAATTATTTTTATGTCTTTGCCAGCATTTT
>NW_025402096.1:0-2698 GCF_020080835.1 Cotesia glomerata
TATATATAGCAATAAAATGTTAAATGGATTACATTGTTTATTTATATATGTTATATTTTTTAGATAAATCTTATTATTATGACATCAAGAAAAACAAATGCAAAAAAAATAACAACTTCGAAGAAAACTACTTCTAAAAAAACAACTATTTCAAAAAAAATAACAACAAATGACTGGTTCGACGAAGAGAGTGTTGATGAGATTACAGATGAATTATCTGGTATTTTTTCTGACAGTGATGTTTCAGAACCGCTAGATTTTGAGAAATGTCTGACCATGACAGTGGTTCTGAGAAGAATCGGCTGAGGAGTCCAGATAATGAGACTTAAATTCCAAATAATTTGAATTCAAATAGTTATTATTTGGGTAAAAATAAAACACTCAAAGATGAATGAAAAAGCCTTATTCACACAACAAGACAGCAAATGAAGTTCATGTTGCTTTAAAGTTAATAAACAATGAGCTGAAAAATGCTGTAAAACTCCGGATGGATTGCTGGGAACTATTCTTTGATAAGAAAATGATTGAGAAGACATAGTGTGCATTTTTACAAATATTAAACTACTGAGGTGAACAGTCCTAAATTCCAACGTGATAAGAGATTGTGCTCTGATGACAGATGTTATTGAAATGTAACGAGCATTAATTGGGTTTTATTATATCTACGGCGGGATCTGATTGGAAAATGTCTCCGAGGTAAATCTTCGAGATATTTGGGCGACCGGATGGTACTTCTCCTGATTACTTTCGATGCGTAATAGAGGTTATACTCAAGTTTTAGTTTATTACTTCGAACAATCCGTTTTGATGATATGAATACTCGGAAAGATCGAGCTTCCAAGTGAGCGAAGTTTGCACCCATCCACTTGAGAAAGGCTTTGGGAGAAAAATCAACACGTCGTATGTCAAGGAAATGTTATTCTCAGGTCAGGTCAGAGTATTGACTATTGGATGAAATGATGTCAGCATTTCGCGGCCGTTCGTAGCTTCAAGCAACCCGCTATATGCCAAAACCCGATAAATATGAATTCTAAAAAACATTTTGCTTTCTTGTTGACTCACAGAGTTTTTTATGTCTTGAAAATGGAAATGTATCTTGGTAAACAAAAAAATAAGATTGATAATAATAGAAGCCTTGCGAGCGTTGTAAAAGCGTATTTCTGATATCCGAGTATTGAATAGTGAGATCGAACTATAAGTTATGGATAATTGGTTCACCTCCAGTATTCGCTTTTTATTCAAGAACTTAAAATGATTATAAGCACTACGGTAGTTGGAACTATTAGAAAAAATAAAAGCAGAAATACCAACCCGGATTTCGTTACTACTAAAAAAAACCAGTTTACAGTAGTTTATTATTCAGTTTCAAAAGACGTTATGCTGGCTTCATACGTTCCTAGAAAAAAAATAAGAATGTATTATTATGTTCATCATTACATTCATCCGGAGTTATTGACAAGAATACTGGCGGATAGACAAAAACCAGAAATCATAACGTTAAATTATAATAAACACAAAGCGTGGTGTTGATACTTCGTTGGACAAACTTAAGTCGGCAGTACAGTGTTATCCTAGAAATAGTAACCGATGGTTACTTTTGACAAAGGGCGTTCTTTAGTTTGATGAATATTGCAACAATAAATAGTCAAATTATTTATCGTGAAAAATATTACTAAGAATAAAATGAAAGATCTGGTGCGTTTATAAAGATGATTGCCCATTAGTAGAGTTGATTCTGAACCTTTCTTTATTAAAACGAAGATCTGAAATACATCAACACTGCCGATAGATCTTCGTTCACATATAAAAATTTTACTCTGATCGAATATTTACTAACAGAAAATAAATCATCGCAAGCAGCGATATTTTGTTATTTGTGTCCGAGGCGTAAAAACAGAAAAAATCTAAAACCCAGTGTGCAGAATGTCTTAAAACAATTTGCAGAGAACACACAAAGGCAATTGTTGCCAAATGTCATGATGTTGATGATGGGTTTTCGGAGGAGTAGTGGGTTGAAGCAATATTTTCTAGAATTACAAATTCGCGATTTCAGTATCAATGATATTTTTAAAACAAGGTAATAGATTTAATTCTTAAAAAGATGCTTACGATTTGACTGGGTTAATATAGTAGTAGAATTTTTAAATTCACTAAATTAAGATATTATTTATTTTATTATTTTTTTGCATAGTGCAATGTTAATTAATATTAGTCAAAAAAGTATTAAAATAATACTAGTTATCTTAATTATCTGTGTCACAGAATTAATATATGAAAATAATTAACATAATAATTTTTTAAAAAGAGCTAAGAAAAACTGTGATAAAAAAAAAGAATATGTTTATAATAGTCAAAAGGCTGTTTTAAGTAACCAAAATAAAAGTTATTAAAAAATATAGAACTTGGTATAGTTATAAATAATATCATAAAAATAGACAATGTTACTTTGACACTCACACTGTAATAATTTTAAGTTAAAGAGTTGTTGAAATTGGATTATTTTTTATTTGATAATAAAAATAATTTTGACATGACTAAAAAATCGATTTATTTGTTCGTTCCAACTCCAAAAATAAAATTTTTAAGGGTACTTGTTTATTTAACATTTAACCAGCAGTTAGTGTTTTGCGCGCGTAATCGATCTGGCAACACTGTAGAGCTGAAAAGTATTGCGGCGATTCCCGCGACGCGTGTAACT
>NW_025402097.1:0-14397 GCF_020080835.1 Cotesia glomerata
AGCCGGGAGTAAAATAAGATCAAAAAGTACCCGTTACAAAATGTTTTCAAAGAACAAAAATAAAATAAACTTTGTAACATTATTAGTTGCAGAGATTGAGGCATGTCCTAATTTTCCATTAGTATTTTTTATCGATGTTTTTTATTTATTGCTTTAAATTGAAAAGAGTATTATTTGAATAACTTTACTTTATTTGTATATAGCAAAAAAAATTCACAACCATGAAAAAAATAAAAAATCTTAAAAATTTCAGGATTTTTGAAGGTCAGTTAAGGGGTGGTAATTGACAAAATTGATACAAACAAAAATATATAACATCCATTCATAAATACTTTCAGGCGGACTTTTTCTCCATAAAAAATGAGTATATTACATAGGCTGGCAATGGCCTGGTCGGCTCGGTGCTCGCTTTTCGAAAGAGTGGGACCCGGGTTCGATCCCAGCACGCACTGTTCCGTCAACGATTGGTTTTATTAGAAAATTTTAAGTCAGATAAATAATTTCATATTTTTATTTGTATATTCGAAAATTATTATTTAAATCGGTAAATAATAAATGCTATATTTTATTTTTAAATTCAAACCCGATATTTTTAAGTATTTCATGTTATCCTAAAAAAAAAAAAAAAAAGTGTTATTCATTTGTTTCATTTTATTTATGGCTGTAAATTTCCCAACCTAGGAACATTATAATAACAGTCTAAACAATTTTTTTGCTCCTTTATATTTTAGTTATTTTCTAGATTTAGAATAGAAAATAGAATTTTTAATAGTAATTTTGGGATATTTTCTTAAACTGGTTTTTAATGTGCTTATGGTCATAAATTTGATACCTGGGTTTATATTACTTTGGGTTTTTACTTTTGGTGAAATTTCGTATTTTTAATCTTTTATTGCTTACTAAGTTTAGAAATGTTTTTGTAAAACGTATCGCCCATCCAGGTAAAAATCTTAGCATCCGTATTCCAGCACCACCTTTATTTTTCCAAACTGCATAGCTGGCAGTTATCCCGCCTCCAAATTATTTCCTGGTTAACTATTCGTTTGCCAAGTATTCCTACTCCTAATTTTTTCTACTTGTAATGGTGTAACGCCTAATTCTTACTCTCCTTGTAACAATTTTTGTATTTTTCTAAGTTAGTTATTCTTACATACTTTGTAGCGCACAGTTGCATTTCTTTACTTTAAATAAATTAAAGTTAAACTCAACCTCATGGTTTTTTACTTAGTGCAACATCTATTATATCAGTCTTGCATTTATTAATTGTGAACTAAGCGTTTTATTCACAATTTATTTGGGTAACTCATTTACTTGATGTAAAATATAAGCTTAATTTTATACGTAAAATTTTATATACTTGCGGTAAACCAATCGCGAGTCAAAACACGCACCAATATTTTTTCAGTGATTATAATTAAAAATATGTGCGGTACGTTACGTTGCCAGCCTCTGGAAGTGGTAGAGATAGCCGGGCGACACACACGTCTGACTTGGGCGACCATACATTTAAGCAACAACTTGAATGGGTGACCACTCTAGTCAACGTTGGCTAGCGCGAGGGATCTCTGCACACTAGGAGAGGGGCCTAATGCTCCAGTGGTCGATAAAGAAGAGTTTCTTATCAATCACTGTAGACTTAGCCCAGCTCTGACTGCACTATCATGGGTTTTCTCTGTGGTTTCCCCATGATTCTGTTCCAACAGCCTGAGAAGGTGAGGTTCAGGGTGAATACGGTACAGAAAGCACAAGTCGGACCACAGCCGCAATAAAGAGGGAGATATAGAATGGAGATAAAGTGGGGATATCAGCCTTGTAAAAACCAGATAACGGTATACAAGTAAAACTCAAAATAATAATAATAATAGTATATTACATACCTAAAGTAAGAAATGTCTCAGATCACATATAATTGTTGGCTAATTCGAAGCTGGGATCTCACTGCGCTGAACGAAGTTGGCGCTTTCCGCCTCCGCCGAGAAGAAAAATAGTATACACACCTTGGGCAGTAAATAAGAAAAATCTCTCTAAGTAATAAGGTGGGTCAGCGTGGTTAACGCTCATCAAAGACCAGATGTCTAATAGTATAGTTTTCAGTGAAAGAAACAATCGATTACAACTAAATAATAAAAGACAAAAACCGTGATGGACAAAGAAAATTTTTTTTCATAAAAATTTTTTGTTATCGTTATTTTATTCTCCATGCATGATTATACCTGGTCATGCACGATGATGCTTCAGGCTTTCTGAATATTCAGGCATGGTCATGCATGAGATTAACACGTGGTCTTGCATGATCATATATGATGATTTTTTCCCGGGTCGGTAAAGTAGTAACATGACTAAATAAAAGGAGAAAAATTTTTTCAGAAACGAATTAAAATTAGCGTAAAAAGATGAAACGCAGAAATTAACAGTTGTGTAGATTTTCTTTCAAATAATATAAAAGAGTGGTGTTTGTATAAAAGAAAAAGTTTAGAAATTAAAATAGATAAAAAGTGACGTGTTAACAAATTTCAAATAAAAAAGAAATATACGGACATTGTGTAAAATGTTTTGTACAGGTGTGGCTCTTCGTAATGTTTTACGATATAACGCACTGTTATGTTCTTATGTATAGTATGGGTATATAAAGCTCTTTGTACATATAAGGGAATAAGCCAAAGAGGCAAGAGCAACAAAAATGAAATAAAAACGACAAAAACAAATGAAATAAAATATAATAAAATAAAAAAGAGTAGATGTGAGCACACGTGTACGAATCCTCGCTTACGTTAGTCCTTATATCTCCAGTAAAGGGGGCAAACACCGCCACATTACGATTTCAATCTCAAGAGACCTTTGCATTTTATGGAGTTACGCCGTTTGCACGAGCCCAACTGGAATATTGAACGTCGAGTTTTACCTCGAGCTCAACTACTTGCTTCCAGCCACAATCAAGTGTCAGATGATACCATTCAAATTTTTTTTATTTTCCCCCTTCGCTTATGCTTTTATTTTATTTTATTTATCATTTTTTAATTCTTACCTTATACACTTTTTTAACTCACCACGGTCTGGCCATTCTTCAGTAAGACTCGACAATACAGCCCAAGAATCTGAAGCAGGCAAGATGCATCATACATATTATTTCTTCAGGCAACACGCTTTTTAATAAAAAAGAAAAAAAGTATTAAAATGACACTCTTTTTTTCTCCATCGTAGAGTGTAGATATATATATATATATATATATATATATATATATATATATATATATATATATATATATATATATATATATACTATATATATATATATTTATAAAAATGTACGATATAGCGTATAGATATGAGCATAAAACGGTATAACAGTCGAGAATCACCGCTATAGTTTTTATTTTTATACATTATACGCCCACGCAGCTTAATTGTTGTTCATACTTGTCGTCTGTTTCTCGTTCATTTACCAAAAGGACAATATCTTTTCTTAAAGCCTCAGTATTTTTTTTTTAATTTATGTTTTTTGTAAACCCGAAACGTTTTACATTTGTTAAAATTCATTTTCACAAAGTCGTTTTTTTCTTTTTATTTTTTTAATAAAAATATTAATTGAAATATGTAATTAAAAACCATTTTCTGAGTCGACTTGTGGATAAATTATAATTTAAAAATCTATAAGTGAAATTCTATCGGATCTTCAATCTAAAATTCTTCCATTTTTCACACTTATTAAAAATTAACTTGATAAAGCAGTGGGCCTCTTGAATTACGCAAAATTTACTTGAACCAAAAACAATTTCTTAATTCAAGAAGTTTTTTCTTTCCAATCAAGTTAATTCCTTTTTATCAGTATATAGTCTGCTTCCTTCCTCGTTGATTCCTCTTTAAATCTCAAACAAATTTATCTTAGCCGAAATATCTCTCAAAAATAACATCTTCAGTGGGAAAATATCTCAGATTGAGCCTCTGAGCTTTTACTCCTGAACAACTTATACGTCAGATAAACAAATCAGAAATATTGTAAACCGGAGAAAATTCCATGACTGAAATTTTTTTAATCTTTCAAATCCTAAACTTAAAATATTTAAAAATTCCAATCGCTTTAAATTTTTCACATACATTTCTTGTAATAGCTATCGATCTGAAAAATTCAGGGATTCAATTTTTCAAATCGTTTACGTGTCAAAAACGGCCACTCGGTATTCTGAAATAAAAGCAGATTTCTTAGTACAATTTTTTAGCTTTATTGTACATTCAACTTAATAATTCAATTGAAGAGAGGTAAAAATTATTGTTAATTAAAAAAAAAAAGAAAAAGTATCTAACTTAAAAGCTTATTTCATTTCATCAGTAACTAGGAATTGGGCCAACCTGCTCGTGAGCGCGCACTTTAGTCCTAAACCAATAAAGTGCCAAATCAGGGTCTGAGTTTTTCGATTAGTATCGAGAATTTTCGATACTAAACCAATCTCTCACTCTAATCATAAATTTTATATTATAGGATTATATACATTTATCCATTTACTTCTGTCATTTAAGCTACTTTGATAGAAAAAAACCCGGCCGTGGGCCAGCGTTTTTCTCATTTCTGCTCCTTTAAAATAAACCAATTACTACCTCTAATTTCTTAACAAATCAACCGATTTTGCCGTGAAAATTGCATCATGTGAGATCAAATGTATTGCCCAGATTTTTGCATCAAAGTCTATAGAAAAAATAATAAAAAGTGATTATTTAAAAATAATGAAACCGTTTTTTAATACAATCAAAAAACTGTCTCTTTAGCATATTCACCCATACAATAAAAAGATTCAATAAAGAGATTAAAAATATCCGAGTAAATGAGAGTAGAAAAACTAGTCAGATCGAAATGCTTTATCTTCGCAAGCAAACTACATAAGCGGTTGGTTACCTTGGATATTTTTTAATACCCAACCATTGAGAGTTTGTTTGCCATGCGAGAATGCAGAGTGTGCAACTTGAGTAGTTCTGTATATATGTCTACGTCTGGTCGTCGGGGAAGCCGCCGCACAATGCCGGGGAAATTAATCGCTAAAAATCTGTAAGTACACAAACGTAAAGAAAGTCATACCCTTTACTACCACATCCACGCATCCATCCAAACATAGCCAGAATGAGGGGAAAAGCACCATTTCTTAAAGAGAGACCGAGTTGCAGTCAGTTTATGAAGAAAAAAAGTATGAATTCACCGCGAGGGCATAAGTGTCAGCTGATTTTTCTCGGTACATTGAGTCGATGGGGGACGCAAGTACTTTGAACGGCCACATGATAAAGTCACCAACACATTCACCAAAACCTCACTGCTCATCCGGCGTACCTTCACTACTCAAAAGTCCACCACCAGGAAGGATCTCTGCCTCACACACGGTTGCTTTTTCTTTTCATCATTTTATTTTTATTATTTTTGAGTCATTCTGTGCCTCTTTACTTATATATATAGCAGCAGCAGCAGCAAATGTCGAGTTTCTTAGACTGGCCGCTGTATGTCATCCTTGTCCCACGTTATCTCAAAAATCCTTTCTCTCTCTCGGCACCAGAAATAAAAGCCAGTAGGTTTCCACCCCCAACTGGGACTGGGACCGTGCCTAGTTTTAATTAGTTATAGTCTACTGGGGTGGAAACAGTAGTAAAATGAGAGAAAACATTGTCCTTATCGAGGAATTAGAACTGAGGGTATAAAAAGTGTAGGAGAAGAAGACGCCCCCTCCTCTCTCTTGCTTCCTCATATTATGGTTCGTTTCCTCTCCTATGTTCTATGCTTCTGGTAGCAGACTACCAGGTTTTGTAATCTACATTTCCTCTTGTTCTGCCTCCTTCTCATTGTCGTCGTGTTTTAAATAGGACGATCATGACCAGATCGCCACGCAGACAAAGAGACTGAGAGAAGTAGGGACCAAATTAAAGTTAGAACCATCAAAGGGCAATCTTACAAATATATAGATGTAAATATGTTTACTCGGTTATTGTTACTTATAGGAATTCGATAGGACAAGATGCGCGATCTCCCTGACGACCGTTCCCCCAAGTTTGCCCCTAACAAACATTGATAGCAAAACGGAAAGGGACGTGATAAAAAGGTAAACGTTAGTTATACATACTTATGACCCCGATTTCAAGTTTTTGAATTAATGACACTCGAGGAAAGATATTCTATTGCTTTTTGTCGTACAGCGCTGGGCATATATCGATTACTACAATTCTAATACATCGTATCCTCAACAAAATTTTGGACAAATTGTCTTTTTTTTAAAAAATACAATCATAAAAATATTATGCAAGCCTCATATGAAAATTTTTAAAAGGTCTAATAGTTTAATAACTATTTTTAAATAAAATATTTTCATCCGTCGAATCCCCATTTAATAAATATTAAAAATGAACCGTTATTCTTGTGGGATACGACGTAGTAGAATGACAACAATGTCGATATGTCCCAAGACTATTTTCGAGAAACTCTTTCTTCATTAACCTTTGTTCTGTATTATTATTTAATGGTAATGATCAGATAAGTTTTTTACGTATGTCGATAAGTTATTTTCACAGTATGGAGTTAAAATTTATTCGAGTTAATGCGCGCTTAATATGTTAAAAAAATGTTTGGTGCATAAATTATTTTTTTAAGTGATTCGAGGAATTGGTTGCGCATAAAGAGAAATTGATTTGATTTTTAAGTACATTTAATATAATTTTTGTATCTGCTACCGATTTTTTCGGTAGCAGCCCAGTAACATCCTGAAAAAATCGGTAGCCTCTACCGAAAAGAAATCGGTAGCCTCTCTACCGATTATTTTTCCGTGTTGTAAGGATGTTTTCTCTTCTTGCCCTGTTCTTACTTGAACCTATTTTAGTTTTATAAAATTTTCTTTTATTTTCATCAATTGTTCATTTACATAATGTGCGATTCATTAGATTACAATTTTTTTTTTTTTATTTATACGACTTTACCAAATGTTTATTTTGCAGTTTAAAATCGAGGTTTTATAATATGTAATGGGTTAAAATTGTGGAGAAGTTTGAAAAAAAACCACTGAGCTGCTTAGCGAGACCCGACAAAAAGATAATTTATAATTACCAAATGTAATATCAAAGAAATACTGGATAGGATATTGATGTTTGTTGGCCAATATCTAAAAAGGAAATCACAAGTCAGATAATTTTAAGTGTTCTGTTTATTAAATCTACCTACTACTTGAGCCTCTCACCCCACTCATTCATACTTGTACACTGCTAGTTACAAAAATAAAAAACTCCACACGGTACGACCATAAGACTAAAAAAAATAAGCCTAATTTTACAACTCTACACAAATTGTAATGATAATGGGAAAAAAAATCTTTCAGTTGAGTTTAACAAATCAATTTAGTTGAAATAAAAAAAATCGGTTTGTTGAAACATCGAAATTGCTTCGTTTTGAATAATGAATACTTTTTGTTAGAATTATAATCAACATTTTGTTAACCGACATTTCTATATAAATATTTTATTACACTCAATCATCGTTGGGGATAATAATCAAAATATTTTCTTAGAACCTCATTAAAAAAGAATTAGAAAAACGGAGGTGAGAGCCCTGCAGGCCATCCGTGCAACTTCCCGCTAATTCCATACCCTAGGTGCATAAAAACTGCACTAATGACGTTTTGAGCTCTTCGAGCTCAAAAAATACAATATATGTGTTATTTTGAGGCTGCTTCGAGCTCCAAAAGAGTCTGATACACGGAGGAGAAACAAATTTTGCTATAGGAACTCTATAGTAGTTAGTTAGTTGTAAAAAGTTCCAGTAGGTTATCGTATTCTTATAGTAACAATACCGTTTGGCTCCTGCAACTCTACATCGTTGAGCTCTGAGAGCTAAACGTTATTTGCTTTCTAACACAACTCTACTGGATAGTTCCTAAGACTATAACAAATTTTGGCAGTCTTAACCTTGGTAATTTTTTTACGATTTAGCATTGATAATTTAATAAATAAATGCAGAACGAATTTATATTGCCAACAATAATTGTATATGACAAATAGGAATAGTATTATAATAGAAATAAAATAATAATAGAACTTATATTACAAATAAAAATTATTTGTAAAATAAAAATATATGATCGTCATAAAATTATTTTATTTTTTAATTGCTATATTATCCAATAAATATTGGACATAAAATCACTACCGAATATGTACAAAAGAAAAAGATAAATAAACGAAAACAAATTTCATCTTGTTGTTTAAATCCGAGGTGCTTTTAATGTATTCCAATACCTTATTACTTATCACAATATATTCAACTAATAAATTAAATTAACAGTCACTGCAAATGAACCTTGAAAAACCATAAATACCAAAACTGTTCCTAACAGAAATTAAAATTTCACAAAAAAAGCCTATTTCCTTAAATAAATAAACTGCGAAACTTAACAATTGTCCTCATATATTTTTTAATAAATATGGATGAGCGCTAACAAAATAATTCTGTTTGTCATGTTTAGAAGGTTATGAAACATGTCCAGCGCACTCCACTACTGCGCAACGTAGGGCGCTTCCCAACTATAGCCGGACAACCCGGAACGCCCATTAAAGGCGCCCATTTTGGGCGCTCTCGTACCAGGAAGCCTGGTTGGCTCACCGTCAACTTACGAAAAAAAGTGGCGCTCCTTTCGCCCACAAAGTTAACTAGTGCACGAGTCCACTTGTGCACTTGTGAGCTGTGGAGGCGACACGACAGTAATAGAAACTGCGCTTTTCGAAGGTATCGCCATTTTGGCATGCGCAAATTCAAAATAACGTGTTATTTTTGTTTATTGTTTACGTTACGCTACAACAGTATGAACATTAATATTGGAAACTTAAAATTTATTTTTAATTTATCAATTGCTATTGCTGTAAAATCGCTCTTCAAATACTGTCGCATCGCCTCCACAAGTTCACAAGTGCTACTAGTGGACTCGTGCACTTATGGAGCGATTTTACAGCAATAGCAATTAATTAATCAAAAATAAATTTAAATTTTCAATATTAATGTCTACATTGTTGTGGCGTAACGTAAACAATAACAAAATAAGACGTTATTGTTTAATTTTGCGCATGTCAAAATGTGCAGAAACCTTCAGCTCGTTTCTAATGGGGCTGTCGCGTCGCCTCCACAAGTGCACAAGTGCACTAGTGGACTCGATGCACTAATTAACTGGTGGGCGAAAGGAGCGCCACTTTTCGTAAGTTGACGGTGAGCCATCCAGGCCATCCGTTTGGCTCTGAGAACAATCCCGTAGAGCTCTGAGGGAACTTCCAACAACATTGAGTTATCAGAGCTAAACTAACATTATGTTACTGTAACTCTACAACTTGAATAGTAAAACTGTGTAATAGTTGTGGTAACTCTACAGTTAGGTTACCAGAACGAGAATTTTTTTTCCGTGTAGAAGTATTATAGAACAATATTTTTTAAATTTTGAAACCGCACTAACTTTCCAAAATGAATCAACCGATTTTTCACGCAGGATTTAACAGTATTTGACGCAATTTTTTAGTTTCATGAAGAATCTTCAAGTGAGAATTGATAAAACTAGGAAATTTGAAGTAATTCAAAAAACACTATTTTGGTTTTCTTTCGTTCATGATATTTCTTGAACGAATTAACCAATTTTGACCGACCTGACGGCGATCGACGTGAATTTTTCATGCTAATAGCTGATTAGTTTTTAAATCGATCCAGTGCAGCCGTTTAAAAGAAGTTGTTATTCAAAAATGTCGGAGTTATGTTAAAAACACTTGATTCCAAATATTTTTATCGAGGACATCTCTCCGAACCAATCAACCGATTTTCACGTTTTTGGCGGCGATCGACGCGGGTTTTAAGCTCTGAAGGTATTCTATGTCATTAAAACGATTCGAGGAAAGAAATGACGAAGTTATGTCAAAAAAAACACTTTTTCGGTTTTCTTTCGTTTTCACGATATCTCTCGAACGAACGAGCCATATATGGCGAGGCTTTCGCCTACACACTCCGAAAGAGGCCGTTTCCTGGGCTCAAAGGAGCTATACACGCACGGCCATATCTATCCTACCCTCACATAGAATACACAGCCAAGTTTTGCCCGGCAAGGAAAAACCACTGTCCTCCAAGCATTTACGCTATCATAGGACAGATGTGAATTGAAGTTGAATTTAATGTCAATCTGTCCTCGTCACTTAGTTAACTGTATCCAACCCATTCAACGACTGTGTTAGCCTGATCGGTAATATAATGACTTAACCCGATCAGCTACCAGCGAGGCCCATGCGGGGAGGTGCAGCCGTAAAGACCCTGTTTGAGCCATAACACTTATCCCCCCTTACAAGGAGGTCTCGTTCGTTCTTCTGTCTAGTCTAGTCCCGAATCTTTTGACCTTACCTGCGTTGCCAGAATTATTTTGACAACGTCACGAGGCCTTGCTCCAGATATCTCTCGAACGAATCAACCGATTTTGACCGGATTAGCGACGATCGGCGTGGTTTTCAAGCTTAAAGGCGGATTAAGTTTTTTGGAGTTGATCGATAGAGCCGTTTAAAGATATTCCAAAAAAACCACTTTCAAAAATGATTTTTTCTTATTTTTTGAGATTTTTCAAAATTTCTCAAAATCTATCGATTCGAATCGTTTCAAATTCTCCAGGAAATCTAAGTTTGAGGGAACTCTTTTAGAACGCCGTTTAGTACGTTCCGATCCCGGTTCACTTTCGTTCAAAAGTTACCTGGCTTGAGTCACATAGTCCACACACACACACACACACACACACACACACACACACACACACACACACACACACACACACACACACACACACACACACACACACACACGAGTGACAACCTCGCGGAGATAGTCAGGAAGCTTCCTGTGACCTTCAAACGTCGAGGATCTGATGGAAACTCGATTTTTTGCAAAACGAGGTGAAAACAATAACTTCCCGATTTTTGAAAATCTTCGATTTTTCTTAGCGGGAAGTTAAAGAAACTGGACGAGACCCTTTTGATAATCAATTTGTATGATAACAAAAATTTCTTACGCTACTTATAATTTAAAGGAGTTGTTTGCTACCACAACTAATCGAATTTTGTTAAAATCACCAAATCTATTTTTTTATGCGAGAAATAAATTAAAATGATTTTTGACGATAACAATAAGATGAAAATTTTTCTTAAGACCCAACAGATTAAGAATTTTGTTACTTCACAAACTTTTATATGTTATCATAACTATTCTTTGCTTTGTTGGGAAAACTTGATCAATCTTTTATTATACGTAAAAAACTCATTTTACTATTATATATGTTTTTTTTGATTTCTATCTTTTGTTATTCCAACAAAATCATTTCTTTAAGAAAAGTAGTAATTGCTGTAATCAGTAATTCTTCTTCGACAGAAAAAGAAGCACAAGTTTTTAATCGGAATACCCTTTAAAGTGGCAACCCTACATTATTAATGGTATTAAAATTTATTTTTTAAACATCCCATTACAAAGTGATGAATTCTTGAGTTAAGTTCATTCCCGAATATTGGACTTTGTTCTTCAACGGAGAATCATTCTTTTTTTTTTTTCATGTGTGCTAACTGTAAAATTGCAAAGTTATTATACTGAAATATTAAAAAGAATAATGGGTTAAAGAGAGGATTTGCAATTATATAACTTAATTTATTAGATTGACAACTATTTATAAATGATTCTTGATTAATGATTTTATCGTTCGATGGCATTGAGATTATTACTAACGCTTTGCTTGACAGGAAAAAAGTAAAAACTTTTAATAGTATATTACACACCTAGGCCAGTAAAATGAGAAAAGTCTCCAGATCACATGTTTGTCAACCTCGGCTTCGCCTCGACCCAACAACTACATGTGATCTGGCAGACTTTTCTTATTTTACTGGCCTAGAGCTATGCTACTATTTACTCTTTCTAACACAAGACTTTTTATTAGTTAAAAAGCAATCATCGACTATGCAAAATTAAGAATTTCGATGTTATGTATAATCATAATGTCATAAAAATTAAATTTTAATGTGTAAATAAATTATTACTACACGGAAAGAGAAATATGGGAACTGTTCCCATAATTTTATGGAACAGTTCCCAGGCAATTATAGGAACTGTTCCCCATAATAATGCTAGGAATGGTTACTATAATTATAGGAATGATTCCTATGCAATTATAGGAACCATTCCCCATAATATTATAGGGAACTATTCCCCATAATGATATAGTAATGGTTCCTATATCATTATAGAACTATTCCCATAATGGTATAGGAAGAATTCCTAGGAATATTATAGGAATAATTCCTATACCATTATGGGGAATCATTATCAAAATAAAATAAAGATAAAATTTTCGTGCGGAGTGAGTTCGAAATGATTCCTATAATATATACACGGAAAAAAAAATTGGGGCAGCCACATGATTTTCATGTTTGTGAGCAATAATGGATTAAAAAACAATAGCAAGTAAATAATAACCAACCAATCATAATAACAATAATCCTATATTATTAAGAGAATAAAGGAAAATTTTGTGGCCAGTGTATTGTTGTAATGATAAAATGGGTTTTGCTTTGGAGTTGTGCTTTTCAAGGTTTTCATATTATTCTCACCAATAGTCAATTTATTATAATAAGAATTTAGGCTGCATCTCGAAAACTGCTGTGTCTAGATACATAATGAAGAAATGACCTTGTATCTGGTAAACTATTGACATTTTTGAAGATATAAGCTCATCCCGATGTTACACATCAAGGAAACTTTGCTTTTGAATACCCACATGCATTTTTGATATATTTTCATATATACATATATATATAATATATATAAATATATAAAATATATGAAAGAATTGGATGTAGGTACTCAAATGAAAGGTCTCGATGAAGTCTAACATCAATACTGAGCTTATATCTTTAAAATGTCAATAGTTCCCTGGAATACAAGGTCGACTCTCAGCTATATCTTAGAGATGAGAGCATTTTCGAGATACAGGTTTCATATTTATTATAAAGTGACTATCATCCTCATTTCGACTATCGACGAGAATGATATGAAACCTTGAAAAGGCTAGAAAATCATGTCAAGTCACTTTGCAATAACTTTACTAAATTTCACTAAAAATCGATTTTATCATGTGACTATCCAGGAGACAAAAATTGTTCCATTCTCTTAATAATATAAATTATTATTATGATTATTATTTAACCTTCGTCAATCGCCGTCTTTTAGTTTCTCGCTCGCACTATAAGTGAATCTCTATAGGCTGAGTAGTTGTTAGGCGGCGATCTGCTCATGGCGCGAGTGACGAAGGGTTAATCATTATTGTTGTTTTAACTATTATTACCTGCCACATGAAAATCATGTTGCTGTCATATAAAAGCAATGTATCTTCCACAGGAATGTTTCATGTGGAAGCCTCCAACTTTTTTTTTTTTCCATGTAGGATTTAAACCTATGATGTGGGAAACCATTCCTATACTATTATGGGAATGGTTCCCATAAAATTATGGAAACCATTCCTATAATACTATAGAATGATTCCTATGATTATAGGGAACCATTCCCATAATTTATAGGAATAGTTCCCATAATATTATGGGATTAGTTCCCATAATGATATAGGAATAGTTTCTATAATAGTATAGGAATAGTTCCCATAATTTTCTTTCCGGTGTAATAATTGATAAAAATATATTTCAAAACTTTAACTCTCTTGGTTTCTATTAATCGCATTAATTGGTTTAATAATATTAAAAGGAAATTAAAAAATATACTTTCATAGAAATTAGAAATTGGCTGGTAATATTTTTCTAATTATAAAATTATAAAATCATTGAACGCGTATATATTGATCCACAGCGAATACTTATAAGTTAAGAAGTCATAATATGAAAAATAAAAAGTAAAATGAGTTTATGAATAAAAAATGTAGATATAAAATTTATAAAGTAATGGCAGGGTCGGGAGTCGCCGAGGAGCACACAGTAATCTGCAGCAACTGTCAAAGATTAACGTTCTTTAATTTCTCTCGGTCTTCATTTTCGTCCTTTACCGCGTAAATTATAAAAAGTAAGAATGGAATAAGGAAAAAGATTTTCCTCTTGGATGCACCATAATGAGAAAAGTAATTCCAATTCAAGCAATACCTCTACTCGAAGTTTAAAGGGAAAAAAATCCCTCTCGATCGTTGGTGTGGCTCTCAGAAATTCAAAAGTATCTTTATTCATACTCCGCGATATTCCACTGTTGTTTATGGGCTGACATAATCTTCCTTACAATAACAAATCGACCAAAATTACTTGTATAATTATTCTTATTGAAAAATATCTATTTATTTTATATTAAACAACATTACAAGTTTTTCTCTCTTAATAAATTTTCTTTTAAGG
>NW_025402098.1:0-2695 GCF_020080835.1 Cotesia glomerata
AGTTACAAAATTTTCCAATCTAGTCACAAATATGTCCCAAAATAGTCACTATTGTAAAATCGAATTTCATATCAATTTACTGATTTTTGTTATTGTAATTAGATTTTTATTAACAGATCAGCGTGAGCGTCAATTGTAACACTTGAACGAGTAGCAATTGTAACACTCAAAGTCGTGTATGGAATCTGCGCAAACTGGATGCGCCATAAATCTACTCTGGAATAGTGTAGTTTGTGTAGTTTTGTAAATGTTTAATAATTTATATTAAAGATCCAAATATATGAGATACTATAAGTTTAAATACTTGACTTTAAGAGTTAATGAAGTATAATAGTACGTATTAAGACTATATAATAAAAGCAATTTGATGAAAAATATCTATTTCGACCTGTGTTACAATTGCCCCTGCACTGTGTTATACAATTGACACCCATGCGTGCCGCCATCTTGGTCCCTGACTTTAGTTAAATAAATTAATTTTTTAATAACAACATTGACTTTTTACTAATTAACTAAGTTAATCACATAAAAGATGCTATCAACTAACTTTCTGACAGTTTCTAAGTTTACTATCTTAAAAAAAGCAAATGGAATAAAAAAAATAAAAATTTTTGTTATAATTGCAGCACCTCTCCCCTACTTATAACTGTTGACATGAAGTTA
Source organism: Cotesia glomerata (assembly GCF_020080835.1). NCBI lineage: Eukaryota > Metazoa > Arthropoda > Insecta > Hymenoptera > Braconidae > Cotesia > Cotesia glomerata. The sequence continues at coordinate 664 of NW_025402098.1, forward strand.
ATGTTAACTTTCTGCGACTTCGCGTTAACTTTGAGCGAACCTTTCGGAAAATTCCAGCAGTAGATTTACACTAACTTGATGTATAAGTTAAAGTCAAGTTCTGGGAAACCCGATTCAAAATTAAAAAACTAATTTCAGCCTCCAAATTCTACTCGAGGGTAAGGAGGCTGAAATTAGTTTTTTAGATTAACCCAAGCTGTACAGCGAAACCTTAATTTCAGCCTAAACTTGGTATTTTTGTCCGCTTTTACCAAGTTTAGGTTGAAATTAGTATATTACAGAACCCTAAAATGACTCTCCAAAGCCTACAATTCGATCGAGAAAAAGACCTCATTGGTTTCTATGAAATCGGCGAGAGGAAAGAAGGGAAAGGAGAAGGAATTTAAATCAAAATGGCTGCTGGAAGCGGGAAAAATTTAAAATTAAAAAATAATTTTTTTATTTATTGTTTGTAATTTATAATTCTCATATAATTTATAAAATTCGCTATGTGAATTAACAAAAAAATTAACAATAACAAAACATTTAATAAAAATTTTTTCTTTATTTTATTTTTTTTTGTTTTTTATAATTTTTCTTTTTTATTTTGATTTTTACTTTATTTTTTTCGGATTTTTTAAAGCGGAGGTGGAGGGGGAGTGTAAGGGCTTTGAGCATCACCTTTGGCACCATTCTCATTCATCTTAATTAAGTTTAACGCTTGCCTTTATAAATAACTTTTATAAAACTCCTATCGCTCTAACCGAGATTCGAACAGTACACCTAACGCACGCGAGACTACAACCTAACCGCAAACGCTTATACGAATCGTTGGAGAAATTCTTTATGTCAGGAGTTTCATTAACCAAATGTATAGATCTAAAAACTGATTTTCAGCCTCCTTACCCCTCAACAATAGAATTTGGAGGCTGGAAATTAATTTTTTTAACTTTTGATTCATGACGAGTTAATTGAAGCTTCACAAAATGAGGGTGAGAAGAAGGGAGTCCCACATCATGCGACTCATTTTTTAAGTACGAAATGATAAATATCAAAGTCTAAATTTTTAATTATTATACTTCTTTAACATTTTCGACATCTCACATAGCGAATACAGTTACTGTTCGAAATAGTATTTTCGTCTTTTACACGTAATAATACAATTCTAGCATTTAAATGATAAATATTATAAAGTAATCATTAAAATTACGATTTTACTGTTTGAAATGGTAATTTTTTTTCAGTTGATCATTACTTATTATAAATTGCGCAAAGCCCCAATTATTGATAGTCTAAATATTGACACTCTAAATTATTTTTAAATACATTTAATTATCTGTAATAAGAATAACTATCGTATTAATTTTTATTAAATTCTAATTAATTAAAAAATTGAAAAAAATTACTGTCAGTTCAAAAATATTAAATATTAATTATTGAAAAAAGTCTGGGGTACCAGTTTATCAAACCAGTTTACGAGCGTCTATTTTTTAACAACTCTTTGGTTAGAAAAAGCATTTTTTAAATGCCGAGTTTAAATTAATTTTTTCATCTAATTATAATGATCTTTTTTTTTTAATTAACAATTGTTAATTGTTAATATATGAAAAATTTATAAAATTAAATAATCGAAATTAATTGTATGCTTTATAATATTTCAATAATAGGTTTCAATAACTACTTAGTTCATCATTTTTAAGTTGAATCTCATATTGACAGCCAGTCGACAGCATTATATGGACGCTTTTTTTTACTTTAACCTAAAAAATTTACTGTAAGAGTTTGAACTCTTCTGATTCAATGCATTATTTTTAAATTGATTTTTACATTTTTAATAGTAATCAATCTAATGGAAATTAAATTTCCCGAGAAATAATGTTTCTATATAATCATATATAATTGTATATAATCATATATGACTATATATGATTATATATGGAATCACATATATAATTATATACAATCATATATAATCATATATAATTATATATAATTATACATGATTATATATGGAATTGTATATAAGATTATATATAATTATATATGACTATAT
>NW_025402099.1:0-2695 GCF_020080835.1 Cotesia glomerata
AGATTTAAAAATTTTTTTAAAAATTCAAAAGAGGAAATTTCCTAGAAAAAGTCTGGATTCCCGGAACTGTAGGACCAATACTAACCCTTCGTTGGTCGCGCTTTTTGAGTTTCTCGCTCGCACTATAGCGAGTCTCTATAGGTTGAGTAGTTGTTGGGCAGCGATTCAAGCTTATAGCGCGACCAACGAAGGGTTAATAATCTTCCCAGAGGGATGAAAATACTGCCGAAAATGAGTGATCTGGCTTGCGTAAGCCATGCCTACTTTGAACACTTGATTAATAAAAATTATTTTAACATATTAAATATAAAATTTAAGAAATGAAAAAAATCAGGGGCTTACTAGATAGATAAATTAACAATAATCCGCCTTGAAAAATTCTCATCACAATTTTTAATTAGTGATGCGATTGTTAATTCATTAATTTTTTTCTAAGCTTGAACGTGCATATTGCAAGTGTGATAATTAGCAACTTATGTGAACTATTTGAGATTTTTTTCTCTCTTGGAGCAATTCTTGGAAGGCTTGCAATAGATACCAAGTCTCGAAAAAATTGAAAAATTTTTATTTTTCAATTTTTTATTAATAATTTTCGTTGTTGCAAAATTAAAAACTTAAATTATTCATCAAAAAAATTTATTTTTTCAAAATATTATTAATGATCCGTTTTTTATGTTGTCCGAAGCTGCACGGAAATAACTTTTGAAATTTTTACCTTTTATTGTTCAAAAATTCTTATAAACAAATGTAAAGTTAGTTTATAAGATGATTGAAAATTTTTATGAAATTTCAAATTTTGATTCAAATAATGATTTTTACAAGAAAAATTGTTCCTTAAACAATTTTTTTGGTTTACACATAACTTGTTTATTTATATCTATCAATATTAATTTGCGATTTAAAAATACAACAAGTTGATGGAGTAAGCTTTGGCTTTTGACGAATTAATTGCATAATTAATGAAAATAAATTTATCATGTATTCTCTGAGTAATAGCAGAAGAGTTAATTCCATTTACCATCATTTACTAATATATATATTTGATGACAATCGTCCGTAAGGAGGTAAACTTCAGTCGCGCGTCGGAGCCGATTACATACGCCACTTTTTTTTCTGTTACGGGAAGACTGGACTGCAAACCGCACAAGCATTACTTCAATCCAGTCCATGTTGCGTCTCACGACGGTTACTCCTGGTTACTAGTCCCCCTCTGCAGTTTTTTTTTCTTTTAAAGGCGCTGCGCGTCGGTTGCGACAGCCGTTCAGTTATGTTCTTTTTGATTATGCAGGTTACCAAGCTCCTTTGTGAGAGCGTGGTGCCAATAGCTTCTTCAGTACTGCTTTCTTTGTAGTCCTTCCACCGGTCACACTCGACAAACGTGTGCTCGCCGTTGTTAATTTTGTCTGGGCAGTATTTGCACGTTGGTGTGCTGTGCAGACCCATCTTGAAAATATAGGAGATTGAACTGCCCATGTCTCGTCAATAGCTGGGTCAGAAAAAAGAAAAGTTTCTCCGTGCTCCCAAGAAAGTTGTGACATTGATGTTTTGGGATCAGGGCATGCTGTTCATCTGCCTGTCTTCTCCTGATGTCCATCGGTCCTGCCACTCTTGCTGGGTTTCCGCCTTTATCCTCGTTCTCGCGTCCTTCATGTTTTCGTCACTGTTTTTAGCGTCATAGAGTTTTGCTCTCTAACGCGAGTAGTTCGATGGGTGCGGCTCCCATGATGACTGATGGAAGCTGCCTCGAAAACTGCTCGATAGGCGCAGGCAACCCTGAGAGCGCTCCTCGCCACTATTTTTCGCTGGTAGGTCTTTTTGTTTACAGTATGTTTGCGCATTTTTTGTTGCTCCATGTAAAGCAGTACCGAATGAACTGCTTCCAGAAGAACTCTTCTCTTTTGGTTCTTGGTCCCATATAGTAAGTTTTGTCATGTTTCTTGCTAGTTCAGACACTGTCTTGCTGGCTTTCTTGCATGCACTGTCAAGATATTCGCGGACAGATAGTTTCTCGTCTATCATTACCCCTAAATAGCGCAGGGCCCTTGTTGACGTCAGTGTTTTTCCTTCCATGTTCACAGCAAATGGTTTTGGGAACCATTTTTGACGTGTCAGAATAACCATCTCGGTTTTATGTTTGGCGAGTTTCAGGTGGTGTTTATCAAGCCAGTTCTCGACGGCATCAATGGTTTCCCGAACCAGTAATTCGGCCTCTTCTACGCTGTCTACTACTGTCGTGGCCACAACGTCGTCTGCAAAGCCCGATAGCTCTATTTGCTTTGGTAACGGGATTTCAAGAAGCTCGTCGTAGTCCGCGTTCCATAGATCGGGCCCCATTATTGAGCCTTGTGGTACGCCAGCCGTTATGGCGTATTCTTGTGGGTCTTCCGTAGTTTCCGCTATTAGCTTTCTTCCGTCCAGGTAGTTGTCGACTAGTGCCAGATTCTCTGGCTCCGCGTCAAAGTTGTGCTCCAGAGCGTCTAAAATGTCTCCCCAATTTGCGCTGTTAAATGCGTTTTGACATCTAACGTGAGGGAGGAGTCATACTTGACGAGCTTTGAGGCTACCTGACCATGCTTGTGTTGCTGTCTTTATGACTTTCTCTATCGCTCCGACTGTCAAACGACCTTTCCGGAAACCATGCTGGTTGGTGGCAAAACCTTCCAGCACGGTCGATGTCGTTTCGAAGTCTCCCTGT
>NW_025402100.1:0-2693 GCF_020080835.1 Cotesia glomerata
TCACGGGAGCTCCCATAGTGTTGACAAAAAAAGTTAGTAAATGCATTTTAAATATATTTGTTAGTGGTAATTCTGAAGTGCAATCGCACGAAGTCAACAATGTGATATAAATCTAAGTTTTTTAATCGTGATATTATTAAAAATTAAATGTTTTAAATTCAAAGAGTGATAATTAAGGTTAGACTAATTAGTTGGAAAAAATTGGACTTGGATAACGACACCATCTGTTGAGATAGACATTCAATTGACTGGCAGTAGAAGCAACCGATAAGTTATCAAATTCTCTACATTGAATCTAAATTAGTTCATGTACAATATTGGTGTGAAATGGGAGAGCAGGAATTTCAATGTTACCTATGTAAACAAACAAATTTAAAGTCTCCAAAGGAATGTGAATTTTGTCACAATGTGTTTCATCCATGCTGTTTGAAAAAGAAGCATAAAATTATGAATGAGAAAGGAGATTTACAAATATGCGAAGGAAATGGAAATAATAATATTGACAATGAACAAAGGATGGAAACAGATAATGAAAAAACAAGAAAAAGGAAAAAAAATGGGGAAGAAGAGAGTGTAGATAACTATGGTATATCTCTAAAAGTGGACGGTATACTCAATAAAATTGAAGAGTTAGGATTCAGGCAGGACGACATGATGGAAGAAATGAGAGAGGTTATAGTAAAAGAATTATTAGAATTTAAAAAGCAAGTTGAAGAAAGTGTAATAACAATAATTAGAAAAGAATTAAAGGGTAACCGCGATGCTGATAAAATGAAAGAAAATGATGTTACAAAAAAACAAGCTGGTAGCTCATATGCTAAGGTAGCTCAGAAATCTAAACTAGATAACATCATTGTTGAACCAAAAGAAAAACAAGACCGTTTAGTGACAGTGAAACAGATGAAAAATAAAGTTGATGTTGGAAAACTTGGAGTAGGAGTAGATAGAATCATGAATGCTCAGAATGGTAAAGTCATTATTGGATGTAAGGCTAAAAGTGACACGAACAAATTAGCAGAAGAACTGAAAAAAACGATGGGACAAGAATACAACATAAAAATACCCAATAAAAAATTGCCTAAAGTAAAGATTGTGGATATTGAAGAAGATACGATAATGAATATGGAAGAAAAAGACGTGGTGGATATGATATGTAAACAAAATGATATTCAGTTGGAAGAAACAACGGTAATGCAAATCAAAAAAATAGTAAAAGGAAAAAAACAAAGCATGATTATTATGGAGACGGACCCGAAAATTCATAAAAAGTTCATGGACAAGAGAAAAGTGAAAGTAGGATGGAGTAGATGTCGTGTTTTTGATTGTGTGAGCATTGTGCGTTGTTTTAAATGTTGGGGATACTACCACTATGCAAAAGATTGCAAGAAAGTAACGAGATGTCGAGTATGTGCAGGAGAACATCAGGAAAAAGAATGTAAAAGCACAACGGAAAAATGTGTTAATTGCAGTAGAATGGTTGAAGAATACAAAATAAATAACGTAGAAACTAAACACTGTGCAACGGCTAAAGCTTGCGAGTTTTATAAAAGAGCGTTAAATAAAGTTCAACAAAACATCAACTATTGTGATGAATAATGTTATTGGAAAACAGTCGGAAAACATTTATTGCTAATTAACATTCAAGGATTAATTAGACACAAAAAGGAATTAGAAATTTGGATTGATAAAATGAGACCGGAAATTTTATGTTTAACAGAGACACATGTGACACCAGATATAGAAGATCATGAAATTAATATAGATAATTACAATCATGTTAAAATGTGCTCAGGAAACAAGAGAACAGGAGGAGTAATAACCTATGTAAGAGAGGATATCAAGTATGAAGAAATACATAAGGTAGTGGACTTAGGGGTAGAAGAAAATAATATTTGGATGTGTCATGTTAAATTGAAAGGAAAATACGATGGACTAGTCGTAAGCAATGTTTATCACTCTCCTACCCAAAGCAAGGGATATTTTATTAGAAGATTAAAAGAAGAAATTGAAAATGTAATAGAGATTAGACAAATAGTAGTAGTCGGTGATTTTAACATTGATATGAGTAAAGAGTCCCCATACTCCAAAAAACTATCGAAAGAAATGAAAAACCTGGGCCTTAAACAACAAGTAAGGGAAAATACGAGATGTACATTAATTTCTGACACAACGATTGATTTAGTTTTTGCTAATATAACGGTTGATTCGAAGGTTATAGTTAGACCCAGAATAACAGATCACTTTATGGTCGAAGTAAATATTCCTATTAGAAACGATATAAATAATAAAGATATTAATTTTAATAATGATAATAATAATTTTATTTACAAAAGAAATCTAAATAACCTGGATGAAAGTAAACTACGAGAGATATTGAACAATAAATACGAAGTGTGGGAAGGCGAGATGGAGGATTATGAATTGATTTCGGACGAAGCAAAAATGAAGAAAATGATGTCGATTATAATGGAAACCGTAAACGAAATGGCGCCAATAGAGAAGAAAAGTATAAAGGTGAGAAGAAATCATAATCCATGGTTTAATAAAGACATAAGAGACTTCATCATAGAAAGAGATAAATTATTTATTCAGGCAAAATATGAAAAATGTGAGACAAAATGGAAACTGTATCAAACCATGAGAAACAAAGTCGTCGCTGAAATCAGGAAATCGAGAAGAAAATATTACACGGA
>NW_025402101.1:0-2691 GCF_020080835.1 Cotesia glomerata
AACAATAAAGCGCCGGGATTGGACGGGGTCCCCAATATTGCTTTAAAAACAACTATAAAAGCAGTGCCATCATTGTTCCTGGACGTCTACGACACATGCCTCAAGGAAGGGATTTTCCCTCGGAAGTGGAAGCAGCAACGACTAGCAATACTTCCAAAAGGCGAAAAAGCCACCAGAAGAACCGTCATCTCATCAATCACTTTGTATGTTAAATACCCAGGTAAGATAATACTTGAGCGTATAATCCACCAAAGAATAGAAGCTGTTGTCGATCCACTCCTGGCAGACAACCAGCATGGTTTTCGGAAAGGACGATCAACCCTGGACGCAATCAATCTGGTTGTTGCAACCGCCAAAGAGGCAATCGAATGGATCAGATGGGAGTGGTGGAGCGAAGAAGCACTGCCCGGTGGCCACTTTTGGACATCAAAAATGCCTTCAACTCCGCCAACTGGGACTGCATTATGCAAAGCCTTGGAAGAGAAAAACGTACCAGGATACCTACGTAGGATAGTGGCTAGCTACTTCCTCATTTTAAGACAGAATCCTTGAGATACGACCACGAACAATGGTCCAAAAGAGTATGATATTACCGGAGGTGTACCCCAGGGTTCTGTTCTGTAAGATTCACTTCTGTGGAATGTCATGTATGATGGCCTGCTGAGACTGACTCTTCCAAAGAAGTGTCAAGCTTGTTGCATATGCAGACGATGTAGCTGTCGTAATCGTTGCGAAACTACCTAGATGAGATAAGCCACATGTTCGGTATCACCTTTGAGAAAGTTAACCGGTGGATGGACTCAATGAATCTACAACTGGCTAAACAGAAGACTCGAGGCTGTGCTTATTACCAGCAGAAAAGTGAGTAGAGACCATAAAACTGAAAGTCGAGGAGAATGCAAGAAATCACATCACAACCATATATCAGAGTATCTGGGAGTGATGCTTGATGCCCCGAACTCAGCTTTTAAGCAACTAAGTCGAACACGTGAGTGCAAAAGCATCAGCAGTGGTAGCTAGCTAGCACGACTGATGCCAAACGTCAGGAGGCCCAAAGCAGAAGCAGAAGACTACTACTATCATCTGTAGTCACATCAGTGCTTTCTAGTTACGGAATATCTATATGGACGGACGCACTAGAAAAGCAAGAATCATGGAGAAAGGCTGGACCAGTCTACCGTCTGAGTGCCCAAGGAGTAGCAAGTGCCTTCCGCACAATATCTATGGAAGCAGTGTAAAAGTGTCATCTCCGGAACTTTTGCCTCTCAGAGTCTTAGCTGAGGAAAGACGGATCCTTTGCCAACGAAAGTTAGCAAGTCGACCACACTCAAGCGCTGAGGAGCTTTGGGAACACAGAAAGAGCGACAGAGGAGCATAAGTAGATGGTGGCAACTACAGTGGGATGCCACAGTGAAGAATTGGTAGGTGGACGCATCGTCTCGCCACCAAGGATCCAACGCGTTTGGCTAAACCGGAGTCACGGTGAGGTCAACTATTATCTTACGTAGATGTTATCAGGACACGGCTGTTTCCGGGCGTATCTTCACCGCTTCAAGCATGATAATTCACCGGAGTGCCCGTCCTGCCCAGGAGTCAATGAAGATGCAGAGCACGTCTTCTTTGAGTGCCCACGATTTTATCCACAGCGAGATGAGCTGGAGAATATCCTGAAGAGGAAAATCCAACCAGAAGACAATAGTAGCAGCAATGCTGTCATCAGAAGCTGTCTGGAACGCTACCAACACGTTTGCAACAGAAGTCCTTAAAGACTTGCGTTCCACCGAAAGAAAAAGAGCAAATAGCAGAAGATAGAAGGAAGGTAGTTAACACCTTAGCCACCAGAAGGAAGAGCAGTAGCTAGATCCTCCCTTCACGAAGTAATGCCTGACGGCGGTTTCCATGAGGGATTAGAGGAAAGAAGGAAAAGGGGTTTAGGGTTTAGTGGGTAGGGGCGTTAGTGTCGAGTTTTAGTATGACGCTGCGTCGAGTCGCCACATATCCAGGCCAAACAGCTATGCCTAGAATCCGTAAAAGGTTCCCTAAAAAAAAAACAAACATACATACATACATACATACATACATACATACATACATACATACATACATACATACGTACGTACGTACGTACGTACGTACGTACATATCAAACAAGAGGAAAACTGGTCAGCTGTTGCAGTTTATGCACAGCACCTCCTGAAAGACAAAATCGCAGGAAGGGACTAGTAGCCAGGGTAGGCGTCGTGAGACGCAGCACGACTGGTTGAGTAATGCTAACGCGGTTCCAATCCAGTCCTCCTCGGCACCATCTGAGGGAGAGGGGAGAGAGAATGTTTTTGGTGGTGTAAAATCTCCACACTACCGACTATCGATATCTGCCGGAAGATGGGCGGCAGAGTTAACGATACCGGTGTCTTTTGAAGATCTTTTTCGTACCTTACAAAAAAAAAAAACATACATACGTATACTACGTATACTGTGTATGTATGGTATGTACGTATGTATGCATGTATGTATGTATGTATGTTTTTTTTTATTTTTTTAAGTGGGAAATCCTTTTTGCGGAGTTCTAGTGCATAGTTGCTTTGGGCCTCGGATAATGGGCATTTAGATATAAGAACTTCCGTTGCAAATGTGCTGATGGCGTTCCAGGAGGCTCTTGATGACGGCATTGCTTCCACTATTGTCTCTGGT
>NW_025402102.1:0-2690 GCF_020080835.1 Cotesia glomerata
AAATTTCGACTCGGGAATGGACTGAGAAAGGTGGATGGTGGAAGGAGCCCGGTAGCTTAACTGGTAGAGCTCCTGACATGTTATCAGGGAGATTCAGGTTCGATTCTTGGCTTGGTAACCTACCCCATTTATTTTTTCAAAGTTTATCTTTGCTCTCATGTAGTTTCTTTCATTTTCTTTCATTTGTTTAACATCTTTACAACTCGAACAGATATCACGAAACTTCCAGCTTTACTAGTATTCAAGTTCGATGGACCCCATAGAACTAATGCAAAGAGAGAATGTCTCTCGACCAATAGTGCAGATGAAATGTCCATCGCTTGGCTTGAATAAGGTTCACTAGTCACTTGATCAGTAGGCATGAAAAACTTTAATTTATAATTTTTTTGTATATATATGAATAGGGCATTCCATACAACGTTAACCATTTCATTACCCGACCCTGTCAAATCGGCTAAAGTTTTTATGCACTGTCATAATTTACTAAGAACCTTCACATGATTTAGAAATATATAACACGAGCGCGTGTGTGTTGGTTACTCTTGAACTACTTTTGAATAAATAGTCCCATTGAAATCAAGTTTGGGACATTTGAAAGGCCTCAATGTAAGTTTTACTTATATATTAAACTTTGGGAATTAATTAAGAGTACTTAAATCTATAGATTTGAAGGAATGTCAAAAATAAAATTTTGAAAAAAAGTTTACGTCAGTAAACAGCCAACCTTGACACAGTCTAGCATTATTATAAGTCTTCGAGAGCTATTTAACCAAAAAAATTTTCGAGCAGAAAAATGGATACAATAAGACAAAAAATCTTAATTTCCTCACAGAAAAAATCAAAAAAAAATTTTTTTTCGAATAGTTTTGAAAAAGCTTTACTGATTGACTTCAAAATAGAATCACATTTGAATCTCAATAATTCTTCTGAAAGCTGTATTGCGTGTTTCAATCAGTCGATTCGTTCTAAAGATATAATGTGACAAAAAAAAAGTTACATTTTGACACACACACGCATGCGGACTTCCTACTAAAAATATTCAGAATAGCTTTCTTTAATCTCAAAATATTGAGCGCTGAGGAAGACTTAATTTTGGGAAATCGGGCAAAAACCAATATCTTACCTATTTTTTTTAAATTTGAAATTTTTCAAGCGGAAGGTTTAAAAACACCACAATAGAATAAAAAGTATATTATTTCCGTGAATAAAATAATAATAAATAGATGCTTAGAAGAAAATGCAAAAAAATTTTTCAGTAATAAAGTGCTCTCTGGTATACTGCACATTATGAATCGTGCAATATTTTTGTGAAAAATATAATGTTATAGATATTAACGGTAATCTTCACTGATATTCTATTTTCTGTATATGAACTCATTCGATAAGTTCCTGTTGATTTCATTTAATACTGATTTTTTTTTTTTTACTTTTATAGTGAATGAATTTTAATATTTTGCTTTTACGATTGTAGACTCTCGATGGATTTATATTCGTAGTAGCACCTGATGGAAAAATAATGTATATTAGTGAGACTGCAAGTGTACATTTGGGTCTTTCACAAGTTGAATTAACCGGCAACAGTATTTACGAGTATATTCATCCAGTTGATCATAATGAGATGCATGATGTATTGAATTCACCACCTCCTATATTAAATCGATCGTTTCTATTACCCAATGCTCATGGAAACATTGAAATAGAACGAGCATTCTTCATTAGGATGAAATGCGTGTTAGCTAAAAGAAACGCTGGACTCGTTACTTCAGGTTGGAAGGTAAGACTGTTTTTTTGAAAGTTATTTTTCAATTATAATTCCCATTTCCGCAATTCTATACGGCGGTTTTCAATTAACATAATTATACTTTGAGGGGATAGACCTAGTTAATGTTTTCAGAAAATCGATTTTTTTTTTTTTTGCATTTCTGATATGTGTATTATGTATTTTAGTATATTCTCTGAAAATTTCAAATAGATCCGGCAATTATTCTTGAAGATAAATGCATATTCGTAAGGACGTGTCCGGGCGATCAATAGTAGGTTTCAAATTGTTACACAATCTTCTTAGATATGTTCCACAGATATAAATCGAAGGAATAAAATTTCTGACAACTATATCAATTTTTTAGACCACTTGACGTTGGAAATTTTTTTTTAAATCGCAACTTTTTTCGGGAAGCTGGCATTTTGTCAATAACCAGAGCTTATAATTTTGAACAAACTGTTTTTTTTTCCTCGTCGACTGAACTATTTACTAAGGTTTCAAAACGTGGAGATTTGATGAAAACTACCATTCTCGAAATCAATAACTTCCTACTTTTGAAAATTATTCATTTTCAAAGCGCGAAGTTCAGAAGTAGTCAATTTTTTCAGCTTAGTATTATATTACATATCTCCTACATTAATATGTTGAACACATTATCCAATTGTGATACAGCTGATTTCGTTTTTATTAGATTTTACAAAAATCTAACTATTGCAGCCGTCTTCATGGCGAAACTTTTAAAAAATTTAGCCATTTTCTGACTTAGTTTGTCGAGCTGAGTCAGAAAATATATATAGTTCAAAAGTTTATATATGTATGTATTTATATATATATATATATATATATATATATATATATATATATAATATATATATATATATATATATATATATATATATATATATCCTAGTTGTTACCTGCTTCTGCC
>NW_025402103.1:0-2688 GCF_020080835.1 Cotesia glomerata
TCCCGTATGAAAATATAATATATGATTATAATATATGAAAAAATATATTGTTGCAATAAATTTATATATGATATAATATATTAGTCATTATACTATTCCATATAGAGATTTTAGCCGATTTTATATATAATTATATAAAATATTAAATATAAGTATTTCATATATGTATATTATAAGTTTTTAATATTACATCGTATATGAGATAAAATGTATGTTTATGTATTTGAAAAATATATGAAGTTTTTATACGAAATAATTTATGTTATAGAATATATTTATATCATATATGACATAATATATGATTATAATTATATTTAAACATATATTTCATCAAATATATAGATGGATATATTGAACGTATATATACTGCAGCATATATTAAATTATAAATGATTTTATAATTTTAACATGTACCAAATAAACACATTATTAGATTCATATTTAAAAGTAAAGTTCTATTTTCAATTTCGTTTCCAAAAAAATTTTTTCAGAAATTCCCTTATTATCATCTGTTTACTGTATATAATTTTTGACTTGTAATATTGGTAAGGGATCAATCATTACAAATAGTTTTGATTTTAGTTGAAAAATTTAACACCACTCAGATCTATTTTGGATAGAATTTGGCCAGATGATCAAATAGCCACAAAATTATCGGATTAATAAAAATTTTTTAAGAATTTAAAATCTTACTGTTTTCAATCTAATTTCTAAAAATTGATGTTTTATTAGACAGAGTATCAGTTGGCAATTCTTACTATTTCAAAGATGGCCTCTGTAGCTTTTGGATGAATATTGAAATCAATATCTTTGATTTGGAATAGATCAGCAGCTTGCGAGTTAAGTTGTTCAGCAAAATACTTACAGTTCAGAAATTGTGGAAAATTTCCGGAATAGGTGGTCAAGTGAACAGCTTGTAAAAAATTGGTCTTGTTCAGTGAACAGGCCCACTTAGTGAGCACTACGTCACTGTGGGCTCCCCAAATTTACAATACGCACCTGACAAGCGCTCGTTCCCGCTAATTTTCACACGCTTGCGCCAATCGACCGCTCGATCACGCCACATGTATTGAATTTTACTATTGGCTACCGATGTCGACATCAATAGAACGAATTATTGATTGGCTGATCGCTCCCACTAGACATGCGCAATAGCCTTCTTCCCCAACTCAACGAGGAAGAAGACGGACTATTGTTATTATCTTTCGCTTCTACGCTTTCGCTGCATCAAGTCGCCATTAGTATTTCTTTACTTTCGCTTTTTGTTAATAAACCGCATTTCTCTTATTTTATAATTTAAATTGCTTAAATTAACCGCTAATAATTCGCTTTAATTTGTTATAGGTAAATTGTGTTATCAGTGCATTTATTTCACCGCTTTTTCAGTGCCGGCAAAGTGTTCAACCACGTGTCAACCGGCTTCGCTTTTTCCACCCACGCTGTAAATTACAAATCCCCTTTTATCTCAACAATCAGCAATTAAGAATATTAAATATTGAGTGTAATTAATGTAAATAAATTACTAGTGTTATTTTTGATAATAAATTACGCGTTTTAATTGAGATATCCAACCCTAAACCTGATCCCCGCTTTTCCGCTCTTTCTGTAATTATTCATTGGTCCCTCGAGCCGGATCAGGCTGGCTCTATCTCAATTAAATTAATTTATCATTCCGCTTAAAAATTGTGCTGTGTTAAGTGAAGTGTAATACCGCTAGGAAAGGTCGAAGTGTCAGGAGCATCGCAGAGCACATCGGTGCTGCTCCTGATAGTCATTCGTACACCGGTACGCTGAACTTTCCGTTTATTAAGACTGAAAACTCGACTTCGGGCCTTAAATAACTTACTCGCTATGGAGAATTACACAAGATAGTTGAAAATGCAATTTGTGCTTCAACTTTCTGCGTAGTTCCGCACCCGCGCCGCAGATTGCAAGACTTCGCTTCTAAGATTGCCATTTGAAAAATAGGCGGGTCAACGTCACCACATGTCCATCCATTTTAGATGCACCAACAGAAACCAGCTTCACCGCAACAAGTCTACATCTTCCGCACAAAGATCCGCTTTTCCCTGCTTTCAAGTATTGCTAGCTACCGCCCTTTAGTCCAGGTCCGCCCGCATCATGGCAATCCAATACACCGCCAGAGTCTTGATTGATCAAGGTTCAGAAGCTCTCGCATTTATGAGACAGAATCGCTCTTCAAGAAGCCTCGGACCAACTCGCTACACAGCGTGACATTAAGGTCATGCTCTCAAAGAGGCATCGCGCCAAATGTCTCCCGCAGGAAGCTCACTTAGGTGTGAGCTACCGTAATTGGAGCTTCGTTCGCTGTATTCGACCGCATCAATGCATGTCGCAAGCATGCATATTCTGGCATTGGACTTGGGTAGATCAGCTTCCATCGTTCTGTGATCGCTGATCCGAAATGGCCATCTCTGGAGAATCTCCCAGCTAACCAGTTTGACCCGCAGCACGGTATCTGGCTACAGCCGCGTCACCCAGACATTATTCTAGGTGCATCGCCAGCCGCACATGATCATGAACGCGAAGATTCAAAGAGGACCTCACAATGCTTCGATCACGCACAATCCATCCGCGGCTTGGTTTGAGTTATTTATGGAGCTGTCTGCTAAACTCCGCTTCAACATCACACGCAGCATTACATGTCGTCACTTTGATACAGAATTA
>NW_025402104.1:0-2688 GCF_020080835.1 Cotesia glomerata
ATTCCAGGCAGAGAAAATCATATGGCAAGTTTTTACGAAATCGATAGTTGGCATATTTTCTTGGCGGGCAAGCACAGAACCTCGCTCTTTAGTAGATTTCATATTTTCGTACCTCGTGGTACGACCGGCGCGAGCCGAATTTAAACTGTATATAACAACAGTCACAACTTTGTTCTGAAAGTAACATGTTAGCGCATAAACTTACCAAAAATGTCAAATAAATAATAAAAGTAACTTCTAACCAGATTATTGTTAATGAACTATTTAATAACAATACTGCACAAATAATTTACATAAAAATTTTAGAAAATGTACTCAAAGTTTTTTAGATTTTATTTGCTTCAACTTTTTATATTTTGACAGCTGGGGCGATGTTGATAAAATAATCTATGTACTCTTCAAGCATCTAATAATTTAATTTCAATCTTTCATAGCCGTCAGGTAATTAAAAACTAATTTTTAATAAACTAAAAAAATTAATTTTGTTATAAAATAGCAATTTAAATATTTGTGACAAGTTCTGCCCTGCATGTTATTCGATCCTTAATCGTGGAGGCGTTTGAAAGTTAGTAAATTTAAAAATGAATCTATTTTTTTTTTATTTATTATTTTTTACTTTTTTTCGCCCGCCCTGAAATGAAACCTCGACTTCTCCTTGGTTTTGGCAAAGTCGGGCGGCGCCCTACCATGACATATCATATTGACTATATCATAATTCTGTTATTAAGCTTGGAAATAAATAAATTAATAATATTTCATAATTAAAATTTGCTATGTGAGAAATCTACTTCCATTTCAGCTGCCGAATGACCAATGTAATTTACCAGCTAGTTCTTTCTTTTTCAGCATGTCCTATTACATTTCAATAATGCACAACGCTCTGGTAGAAGACTTTTAAACCGCATCTGTTTTACAAATGTCACTATTAGAAAACTTATTCTTTGAAGTAACTTGATGTTAAGTGATCCATAACCCCTTTCAAAAGATAAATTGTAAGTTCTGCAAGAAAACTACACAATTTAATTTTATGCGCGAAAATTTTAGTATCCAGTGATTCGTTTCTGCCTTTGCTTCACTTGAAGCTTTATCCCGTGAAACTAACAATTTTTTTGTTTATTTAAACTTTTAGCAATAGCTTAAATGATTTTTTGCTAGTTGTATGTTTGCGAATAATCTGTTAACTCCGCAAGTGATTGTCGCTTTGCAGAGTGGGCATTGAGCTTTTAATTACCATTGGAATCCGGCATAGCCAGGAGAAACTCCGAATTACTAAGCCACTCCCTTACGGAACTTTTGTGACGATCGTGTGCTTGGTTTTTAATTTCGTAGGAGGGCGTTATCTGTCATGGTGAATATAATCTATAAAAATATACAAAAAGATAAATAAAAACCAGAATAATTAAAGAAGAGGTGTTACAAAATATCTTTCAAAATTAGCTTAAAAAATAATGCCAAATCAATTAATCAATATTTGACAAAAAATGTGCAGCAGTTTAGAATTAATCTTCTCTTTTATCAATAAAACTTAAACGTTTCGTCATTATCTGAGGAAATAAATTTTTAGGTTAAACATGAAACGATGTATAGATGAATACATAAAATGTGATTAAATCATAATTTTTTTACTATGAACTTCTTCATTAGATGTTGTTGACACTACGGATGAATTAAAGCTGTCATTTGGACTGCAATCTTCGGATCTTAATTTTTCAAAGGTGCAACAAGCAATAACACTCTCCACCTAAATGCATAACATAATTAATTCACAGCGTTCATTGAAAGATAAAAATTAAATAATAATTTAAATGTGGAAAAAAGTATAAGCATTTAATTCAATTGTGGAGGTTATGTTAATATTTTTTTTAATTACCAGGATTGACGATCATAAAATATTCACCAGCTCTATTTTTAACCCATACTTTTTGTTGAGAGAGCTGGTTTAATACTTGAACGGCACGAATAGATTTAATATTATTTCAGAGTTCGACATTTGATGAATTATAAAACATTTAAAGAAATCAAATAATCATTCACAAGGTATTTTCGTTCGAAGAATTAGACTTGAGAGAAGAGACTGCAGAACTAGAGACAGTAGAGACTATAGATAAAATATTATTTAGTTCGGTATAAAGAAAATTACATATGCATAAAGTTACTATAAGACTGGGTAGGGAGTAATAGGGCATCTGTGGGGCGCTGCATGCTTCAAGCGGGTAATAAATAAAAGTTAAGCCACACGGATCAGAATGAAAATCAAACATATCGAAAATTATCGTACAAGACTCATATTATCGTAACTTTTCGTCACATAATCAAAGTTACAAAATGATCGTTAATATTTATATTTATAAAAAATACTTACCGTAAGATGGACGGTGTGGCTTAATGTATATAGAATAAGCGAAAGGAAATTTAGTATAGACTGGATAGCTCAAATGGTAAAGTAGCCGACATGTCTTCGGAAGGTTCTGGGTTCGAATCCCAGTCCGAGCTATCTAATAATTTTTTCTCGCATATTCTATAAACTCACATTAAGATGATCCTCTCCACATTCCTTTCTCAATCCTTTCCTACCAATATCCTGTTACGTGAATGTGGAACGCTTCACGTAATAATTAACGTAACTCTTATTCTTTCACGCTTCACAGCATTATTTATATTTATATAAATATATAAATTATATAAATT
>NW_025402105.1:0-2687 GCF_020080835.1 Cotesia glomerata
CATTATATTTTGAAAAATTTAATTTTACGAGATTAAAAATACATTCTAAAAATCGGGATGAATTTGGAGTAAATCTTAATCCAAATTAAAATTTAATCCCATCACTCGGAGTTTTGGAGTAAAGTAATTAAACGATTCGCGTATAGAGTGAATCCGAAGTTTTTTTAGCGGAGTTATTCCAGATTAATTTGGGATCAATTCAAGATTAAATTCAATTACTCCACAGAAAAAAAGGTTCACTTAAGCCAAGAAAATATTTTTCTTCCTAATTATTTTCTTGAGCGAAAAGAAAAATTTTTTTGGCACAAGAAATTTCACTTATTCCAATAAAATTAATTTCCTTGCTTATTAAAGAAATAAGTATCTTGACCCAAGAAAATTTATTTAAGTTAAGAAAATCTTGTTGTTTTGAAAAAATTTAGTCTCTTGCTCCAAAAAATTTAGTTCTTGATAGAAGTAAATTTTCTTATCTTGAGAAAATTTCTCTCTTGCTCCAAAAATTAAATATCTCGATAGAAGTAAATTTTCATTAATATTTTTATTGATCAACATGTCAAATGGGAAGATCATATAATATTGAATCTTTTTTTTTCATTTAATATGTATAATTGCACGCTAAAATAATATAAAATGGGTATCAAATATTCAAGAGAAAAATTGTCTCAAAGTGAGAAAATTTTTTCTCAGCTGAAGTAAGTAGCACTGCTTCTCTAAAGGTACCTAAAAATCTTGATCAAATATAAAAATTTATTGTATCAAGTACTTATAATAATTTGAATTAAGAAAAAATTACTTCCACCGAGAATAGAATTTCAAGAAAAATTTTTACTTCGGCCAACACAACTTCGGTCTTCCTTCAGGCACCCGAAAATTTTCTTGAGCCAAGAATTTTGTTCTCCAGTCAAGAAATTTTTCTTTCTGTGTGAGTTTTTAGACTGAAATACATTTTGATGTTGCTGAAACAAGATTCATACTCCGAATTTTTTCTTCTCAGTATAAAAAAAATTTTATATAAAGATAATTTTTATTATTAGTATGTAGAAATTCGATTTTTGAAAAATATCCAACTTTTGAGGATTCACATTTGCAAAAGAATTTATATTGTAAAAAAAATTAAACTTTTTCATAATTAAATTTTTATCCATATAATAAAATTTTAAAAAATAACTTGCATTTCAAAAAAATTTTAATTTTCAAAAAAAAAAAATTTTGTGTTAGTATAAGGGGGATTCCAAATTTAATCGGACATTTTTAAGGAATTTTATTGTTCATTTTTCAATTTTTTTACATTTCTCAGTCGTTTTTTTTTTTCCTTTTTTAAATTTTTTATTTAATTTATACAAAAATTTTATTTTCACGTCAGTAAAGTGGATAAATAAAAAAAAAAAACAATTTCTTAAAGCTTGAACATAACATGAATAATGTCTCAGTCAACCGGTAAAGTTCATGTATACGAGATAGGAAATTTTCTCATCAGCACTCCTGCTTGGACCAGTGGTAACGTCAAGGACTGAGGACCCTAAGGACGCAAGTTCGAGCCCAACTCACGACAAGGATTTTTTCTATCAACGATTTCATTTCAATTCAAATTAAAATCACTAACGTGATCATAATATAATATGAGTATATGGTTCTAAATTATTTTTAATCTTTTCGAGAATCACAATATTTTTCTTTCAAAATTTAGATTGGGCTCTGATGGGGATTTCCCCATTGGGACCTGAGAGGGATTGCCCAATGAGGGACGCATAGGACTTTGCGTGACATCCCCATGTGGGGTCCCTATTAGGAAACCCAACGAGGGCCCAATAGGTCTTACATTAAAATTTCTAGTCGGGTCAATAGAACAATATTTTTTTAATTTTCAAACCGCACTAACGTTTGAATGAATCAACCGATTGCTACGTGGTTGGCAGCATTTGACGCAATTTTTTTAGTTTCATGACGAATCTTCAAGTTTGAATTGATGAAATTAGGAAATTTGAAGTAATTCCAAAAAAACACTTTTTTCGGTTTTCTTTCGTTTATGATATCTCTTGAACGAATTGACCAATTTTGACCGGCTTGACGGCGATCGACGTAATTTTTTCATGCTAATAGCTGATTAGTTTTTTAAATTGATCAGTGCATCCGTTTAAAGTTATTCCAAAAAACGTCAGAGTTATGTTAAAAAAACACTTGTTTCCAAATATTTTATCGAGGATATCTCTCGAACCAATCAACCGATTTCTACGTTCTTGGCGGCGGTCGACGCGGTTTTTAAGTTTTAAAAATTATTTTTCATCATCAAAACGATCCGAGAATAAATGACGAAGTTATGTCAAAAAACACTTTTCGGTTTTCTTTCGTTCACGATATCTCTCGAACGAATCAACCGATTTTGACCGAATTAGCGACGATCGGTGTGGTTTTTCAAGTTTAATGTTGGATTAGTTTTGAAGTTGATCGATAAAGCCGTTTAAAAGTTATTCCAAAAACTACTTTTTCTCATTTTTATGAGATTTTTCAAAATTTCTCAAAATCTATCGGTCCGAATCAGTTCAAATTCACAGGAAATCTAAGTTTAAGAGAACTCTTTAGAACGCCGTTTAGTAGAGTCCGATCGGTTTAGTCGTTCAAAAGTTATAAGCGAGACGCATAGTCACATACACACCAACACACACACACACACACACACACACACACAC
>NW_025402106.1:0-2687 GCF_020080835.1 Cotesia glomerata
TCAATGATTTAATTAAGAGGCTGAAATAATTAAATTTAATTTCTCGAGCGGTCATTTTATATTAGCAAATTCGTACTTTAGTTTTTATTGTCAAGGTCAAGTAGTTAGTTTTGTTGCTGAACTTTTATATTTAATTGATTAATTGTTAATTTATTGGTAGAGAATTTATTAGTAATTTATTATAGGCCTGTTGGCTATAATAAATTAATTTTAGTTAAGAATTTTCAAGACAAAGTTTGAATAAGAAATGAAAATGCGTAATTAAGTTAGTGAAGGTCATTCTATAATGTTCTACGGTTGTAAATTTTGTTGAGACGCTTTAAAATTACAGTAGTTGGATTTAAGAAATTGTGTTAAATTAAATTTAGGCCGGTGGGCTAAATTTAATTAATTTAGTTAATTTAGCGAATGTATTTATTGAGAAATTTAGTGAATTTAGAAAATGATCACCGAACTTGTTAAGAAAATTATGTAGTGAACTTTGTTAAAGATTATTTAGTGGAGATCAAGAAATGAAATAAATCAGTGGGTTTAGTAGAATATATTGATTGATAACTTTAGTAGAAAATTTGGTTAAGTAAGTTGGAAATGAATTTAGTTAAGAAGATGTATTAATGAATTTGATGAATTAAAATCGAAGGTCGGAATTTTGTGTTAAGTAATTGTTAGGCGTAATTTTGGTAACTTTGGAAAATGCGAAGTTTTGAGATTCAGTTTTAATGGTAATTAAAATGTATGAATAAAGTAGAGAATTCTATAGAATTAAGTGAGCGTCGGTAGACGATTTTACATGAAAGTTAGGTAATTATGGTATTATATGGTATTCCGTCAGGTAGACGAGGTTGTTTATGTGAAATTAGTTCAGATAATTGAATAATTAAGAAGTTTTTATTTGGTAAATTATGTTGTTAGTTATTCCATCAGTTGGACGAGGGTTTAAGAAATTAAAAATCTAGATGCGTAATGGTCGATGATTGAATTAGGAAATTAAAGATAGATGCGTAATGGTCTAAAAATTAAGTTAAGAAATTGAGAAGATAGATGCGTAATGGTCTCATGATTGAATAAGGAAATTAAAGATAGATGCGTAATGGTCTCAAAATTGAGTTAAGAAATTAAGAAGATAGATGCGTAATGATCTGTGTTAAAAAGAATTTAATGATATTTAGTTGTACGTTTTGGCGAGTGCCTGCGTAGGTGAGAGGTTCACACAATTAAGTGATTGTTAGGCTAATCTTAAGGGCAATATTGTTAAGAAATTTTGTTAATTTTAAATTGTTATTTTGAATAAATAATTGAATTATTAATTGTTTATAATTGTTTCTCAGCATTAATTTTACAGCCTTTCTCAACTTCTCACGACCCGATCTTTCCTTCTCATGCTCCCCGGTTTCTGGGACACCGAGTATAAAATCCCAGTGGTGCCCTTTTCAAAGAGGAAAAGGGTGACCAATTGGACAGGTCTAATCACCCCTGTTACAAGGCAATTTTCAATTGAAAAATCACTAGCGAGGATCTGTTAGAGGGACAGGGCGGCCATAAATAAATTTTTATTTTCATTTAGAATAATTGAAGCAATTTTTAATTTAAAAAATCGGTAGCGAGGGTTAGTGAGAAAATCTGGGTGGCCATGAATAAATTTTTATTTTTATCGAGAATAACTAAATTAATTTTGATAAAAAACTTAGTGATTAGGGTCAGTAACAGGCAATGGGTAGCTATGAATGAATTTTTATTCTCATTTAGAACGATTAAATTAAATTTCAATTAAAAAATCAGGAGCGAGTATCAAGTAGAGGCTCTGGGTGGCTATAAATCGATTTTTATTTTTTTTTTCGAATAATTAAAGTAATTTTCTAATTGAAAAATAAGGAGCGAGAGTCAGCTGGAGGCCCTGAGTGGCTTTGACGGAATTTTGTTTTTACTTTGAAATATTACAGTACTTTTAATTGAAAAACAAGTAGCGAAGGTGAGTTAAGAGGAACTAGGTAGCCATGACTGAATTTTTTATTTTTATTTAGAACGATTTAAGTAATTTTTATTGAAAAATTAGTAGCGAGGATGGGTAAGATACTCTGAGCAGCTATGAATGATTTTTTTTTATTTCGAACACTTAAGGTAATTTTTAAATGAATAATCAACAGCAAAAGGCAGTCAGAGGCCTTGGGTAGCTATGAATAAATTTTTATTATCATTTTAAATGATTAAAGTAATTTTCAATTAAACAACAAGTAGCGAGGGGCAGTAAGAAGCACAGGGCGGCTAGAAATAAATTTTTATTTTTCTCGGAATAATAAGAATATTTTTTAACTGAAGAATAAGTGGCAAGGGTCAGTTAGAGGCACTCGGCGGTCATAAATGAATTTTTAATTTTACTTTGAATGATTGAAGTAATTTTTCATAGAAAAATAAGTAGTTAGGCTCAGTAAAAGGCACTGGGTGACTATGACAAAATTTTTATTTTTATTTAGAATAATTAATGTCATTTTCAATTAAAAATTAGTAGCGTGTATTAAGTCGAGGCTCTGGGAGGCTTCGAATGGATTATTATTTTCATTTTAAATATTTAAATTAATTTTCAATTGAAAAATAAGTAGTGAGGGTCAGTGAAAGGCAAGGGGTGGCTGTGACAAAATTTTTATTTTTCTTTAGAATAATGCAACGTGGCCAGATGGCTCACACTTGGT
>NW_025402107.1:0-2685 GCF_020080835.1 Cotesia glomerata
CATGGATGATCTAAAGCTAGATGATCTTTACCGTAAGATGGACGGTGGCGTTGTTTGCTCGGTGGGTCTTATATACGTGACTGAATAAAGTAGTCAGTACTTGTCTCGGATAGCTTAACTGGTAGAGCCCTTGGCGCGTAACCGAGAGATCTGGGTTCGATTCCCAGTCTGGGCTGTCTGATTACTTTTCAATTACGGAAAAATTCCCACTGAGTAGGTCCCCCCCTTTCCCCTATCCGTTCTTTCCCAACTCCCTTAAAAAAATTTGCTTTAATATGGCTCTTTACCGTAAGATGGACGGTGGCGTTGTTTGCTCGGTGGGTCTTATATACGTGACTGAATAAAGTAGTCAGTACTTGTCTCGGATAGCTTAACTGGGAGAGCCCTTGGCGTGTAACCGAGAGATCTGGGTTCGATTCCCAGTCTGGGCTGTCTAATTATTTTTTCAATTACGGAAAAATTCCCACTGAGTAGGTTCCCCCCCCCTTACCCCTATCCGTTCTTTCCCAACTTCCTTAAAAAAAAAAATTTGCTTTAATATTGCTTTTAAGCTAGCACTATATAGTGCTAATGAAGATCATCTACAGGCAGCCCTGAACATCGTAGCAGAGTACACACGAGATGTCGGAATGTCTTTTGGGTTGGACAAGTGTGCGGTCATACATCTGGCGAGGGGTAAGTGCTCTGATACGGGTGATGATGTCGAGTTAGTAGATGGGAGCATCTTAAGACAATTAGGCGCCGGAGAGTTGTATAGATACCTAGGAATGGAAGAGCACCGCATGCATGCGGTCTCTGAAGTCCGAACAACTCTCCGTAGTGAGTATGTTAGGAGACTCCAGAAAATTTGGTCCTCCGAACTTTCCGGCAAAAATAAAGTCTCCGCCACTAACATGCTCATGTCCCCAGTCTTACTATGCTGCTTTCGGTGACTGAAATGGGCCCGAAAAGGATTTACAAGATCTCGACATCAAAACCCCATGGGTTATCAATATGAATCGGAGCATGCACCCCAACTCATCCGGTCGCCAGGGTATACACTCTCCCGGTAGATCCATCGGTGGGAGAGGTCTTACCCCAGTTTGCAGCACTGCGGATCGTTTTGGTCCTAGGCTTAACATTCCGAGGTTGTCAATTTCACTCGCAGACGGGGATGACTTACGCCCATGCTAAATCATTACATAAACGCATGAAAATGCTTGCCATAAAGGGGTCGTTCTTAACCATAAGGCAGCTATATATGCAGCTTAAAGAACCCTTGGTCGTTGGGAGAGAGAAATAAACGCTCTTATATGGAACTCCGAAAGGAAAGAATTTAAGAGCGTCATCAGGAACGCCGAGGAAAAGCAACTCCCCTATAGAGCGAACTGATGGACAAGTCACTACACAAAGCGTGTACCTCTCAAACACGTGCGTGATCGCCAACTGTCCACCCAGCTTCATTTGCCACGCTACTTAAGTCCAGCTGGCCTGATGTCCCGAAGACTGAAGGGTTCATGATTTTGCCTGCCAAGATGGTGTCATTAACACTCTAGAGTACCAGCTAACACGAGTGCTCCAGGTGCAGCTTCTGGACACGTCATGGTAAGGCTGTGTAAAGTAACACCCGGAGACGCTCATGCACCTTTTTGTCGGCATGTCCTGTGTTGGCGAAGAGGGTACATATATCAAAAGCGTCACGCCTAACGCTGTCCCCTGAGGAAGTACTGTACTACTATCTTCGTCATTACTGCAGTGATGATATGACACCAGTGCTATATATCTGCAGGAGATATTCCCCAGGTTGTTGAGAGAATGACAGTTGCAAAATTTACTGGAACATGCCATTTTGCAACAAACTTCGAAGCAGATCTGATCACGGCAAACCTGGATATTGTGCTCTTCGGACAAGGCCACTCGTGACATTTATGTCATTGAGTTCTCGGCCCCAGCTGAACACAACATCTCAGCCAAAGAAGAGCACAAAAAGAAAAAGGATATATCAGGATCTCCTTATTTGAGGAGTGGCAAACTTTACCCAGGTTACCGTGTCAAACTAGTCAGTCCTGTCGTTGGCGTCCTTGGAGGGGATGAAAACAGTCTTTTGTATCCTCACTTGCCAAAGTTTCCAAGCTTGCACGTCAAAATCTGAGGTTCTTGGCTGTCGGGATGCAGAAGGCTGTAATGTTAAGAGTTTCACTCCGTCTGCCCAGGGAAGCCATGGCTTTGGCCTGCTGTGGCCGCTAACCGCCTCGTTGTGCGGGAGTGGTCCAGCAGTAATGGGATGGAGCTCAGGCTGGGCCCCTCGGAGAGTCGGACTCTGAGGGACAGCCCCTGAGCAATTTCTAATAACATAATAATAATAAATAATACAATAATAATAATAATAATATTGATAAATTTGTTTTTTGAACGTGTGCAGTTACTACTGCAGTTACGTAGATACTATCTCATACTAAAATTGAGATGAAACGTATTTGAAACCTCATCTATTCGTGATGTGATTAGGTTGAAAATTATTTATTCTTTATTCTTTATTGGTTGAAAGTGAATATAATATACATAAACGACACATAAATATATCATGACAATAAATATGAGGCGCGCGCAAATTTGAATTCTAGTATTAAAAAATTGATTATGAAAAAAATACGACCGAGCAAACGTTTTTTTCAATCGAACAAACAATATCTGTAAAGATTGATA